>NW_028251494.1:0-92137 GCF_964263255.1 Lissotriton vulgaris | reverse complement strand
ACTTGTTGTAGTTAGGAATTAGCTTTTAAAAAACCTTTGAAATTCACTGAAAAAACCATAGGGTTTCACACCAGTTATAGTTAGCCGGGCAATTTACTCATACAAAACTATTGAAATTCCCACGTTATAGTTAGTTGTACTCACTATAACTGGCGCGCCCGCAATGTGTATGTGGGCGCGCCAGTGTGTAATATGTGACATCATCAGCAGTGGATTGCGGGTGCGCGATATATAGTTATTGCAACTAACTATATATGCGAATTTCTATGGTTTTGTGCGAGTAAATTAAGGTTTTGTAAATGCTAATCCCTAACTATATATGGTCTGTAACCAATGGTTTTTTCAGTGAATTTTCAAGGTTTTGTAAATGCAAATTCCTAACTATATATGGTCTATAACCTATGTTTTTTTCAGTGAATATATATATATATATATATATATATATATATATATATATATATATATATATATATATTCACTGAAAAACCATGATTTATAGACCATATATAGTTAGGAATTAGCATCTACAAAACCTTATTTTACTAACACAAAACCCTTGAAATTCCATATATAGTTAGTTGCACTAACTATATATCGCGCACCCGCAATCCACTGCTGATGATGTCACATATTACATCATTCATGACATGATCAGTGACATCACTGATGACATCACTGATGACAACTCAAATGACATCACTGACAACATCATTGATAATATCATTCATGTGATAATACAATGAACCTCTTCAGACTCTAATATAACCTTAGATACAATCAGTGTAAAAAGACACTCACAGATTGTCACTCATCCATGGAGTTACTCATACATCTAGTCAGTCATGCAAAGAATCAATCACACCTCCATTTCCTCAACTATACAGTTATACACACCTTACTAATTCGAACATATTCTAACACATATTTAATCGCCTATACGATCCCTGATACAAGTTCACAATGATCCATACTGCCACTCACACATTCACTGGCTCTTATGCATGGTTATATATGTCAACTCTCACATGTACTGTGTTTTACATATGTACATACTTTGACATGTTGCACTGAGATATCCATTCACTCACCAATACACTCATGCACACAGTCAACCGCCCATGCAGCTGTTTCCACATGCACTTTTGAACCCATACATCTAGTGAATCAACTGCTCACACATCTATGCACAGAGTCATACACCTCCCAGCCACTCACACACATACTTAGACTCCCATACAAATACTTGGGCAACCAATGAATATCCCATATAGTTACTCATATAGCTACTGATTAACACATTCAGCAGTTTACAGAACAACAGACATAATGATGCACAATTTAAGACAGTTTAGTCACTAACCCATGTACTCAGTGAGACACATTTAATCACTCACTCATGCAGTCAGTCATGCACCTACTAAATTCTTCATCCAGACACTTATACATCCACTCATTCTTCAATATGTAAGACATATTTTAACTTTACAGAAACATACAGTCATTGGATAATGTCATCAGTGATGTCATTTGAGTTGTCATCAGTGATGTCATCAGTGATGTCACTGACCATGTCATGAATGATGTAATATGTGACATCATCAGCAGTGGATTGCGGGTGCGCGATATATAGTTAGTGCGCCTAACTATATATGGAATTTCAATGGTTTTGTGTGAGTAAAATAAGGTTTTGTAAATGCTGATTCCTAACTATATATGGTCTATAACCCATGGTTTTTTCAGTGAATTTTCAAGGTTTTGTAAATGCTAATTCATAACTATATATGGTCTATAACCTATGCTTTTTTCAGTGAATTTCAATGGTTTTTTAATAGCAAATATCAAAAGCTTTAAAATGTCAAGTACGTGGTAGGTAAAAACTTTTTCGTGTCTATGCACGCTGATGTGCTTTGAACGCTCCCCCCCCCTCTTTTCTTTTAGGAGTATTCTCTCTTTGCAGATAGTGAAGGGTAGGTGACGCAGGCCTTTGCCCCCGTTGTAATCCGTCGTGCTTGCTTCCCTCTCCATTTGATTTATTGTTAAAAAAGCATTTACTGTTTTCTAATTTTTTCTCTTTGGTTCATTCTCTATTTACAAACAAGCACAGAGTCGCAATACTCTGTTTAGTCTTTGCAGATAGTGAAAAATTATTAGAAACAACAAAAGGAATCAAGCAAAATCAGTAGGCCACTAATGGGATCTCTTTTTGACCTCGCTAAAATAGAAACATTAGGAACAACCCCTCATGAGAAATATGAAACTAGTGAGAGGAACTGAGCTCGACGCCATGATGGCTGCAAGACAGCTCGGCTCCGCCGCCCACCCCGCCCAAAACAACGACAAACCCTATGCAAATATTATAAATATATACAACACACCAGCAAAGTAACAGGGTAAAACGTTTTATTAAATAACTATTTACATGGCAGCCTGCTGCAACATCGATCCAAATGCATGCCGCCGTTCCCGGGATTTCTCCCCGACTACTCTGCGGCCTACGAGATGGAGAGGCCGAGGTGTTGACTAGGTGGGGCCTCCGGCCGCAACCACAGCGCCAACAAACGCTGCTAACAGCCACTGATCTGAAGAACCGCTGCCTACGATGCTTCCCTGAGCCGCTTGACGGAGGCCCCCGAAGGGCGGTGTGGTGGCATCGACTCGGAGGGGGCGCTTGACTCCTGCCCCCTCCCCAAGTCTTGTTGCCCTGGTGTGGCCTGAGATCGCCCCCGACATAGGCGGTCGGCTTCCAGGGTCAGGCGGAACTTGTTGCCTTTTGGTGACTCTTCCATTCTGTCCCACAATCCGTTTGACCTGAAGACACGTCCTGCGGTGCCCTGGTCCAACCATCACATATACCTGCGCCAGGACACGGCGTGGGGTGCACTGAAAGGGAAAGGCGGCGCGAACGAGCCTCCCCCACCTCCCCAGGTGGAGGTTTCTCAGCTACACCCCAGCGCTTCACTCGGCCACCTGAGTTGCGCCCGCTCCTGCGGCACAGGGCCTCGCTCGGCCAGCTGAATTGCGCCTGCTCTTGTTATTGCAGCGTCTCACCCGCCATCCGGATGAATTACACCCACTCATGCAGTACAGCGACAGGCGGCTGCCACGGATCTTAGGAAATGGCGGTCGGCTCCACAGACTTGGGCCTGGCCTGCAAGGATGGCTCTGGGCAACCCTGGAACTCGGACGCTTGACGGTGTGGGGTGCACTGAAAGGGAGAGGCGGCGCAAACGAGCCTCCCCCACCTCCCCAGGTGGAGGTTTATCAGCTACACCCCAGCGCTTCACTCGGCCACCTGAGTTGCGCCCGCTCCTGTGGCACAGGGCCTCGCTCGGCCAGCTGAATTGCACCTGCTCTTGTTATTACAGCGTCTCACCCGCCATCCGGATGAATTGCACCCACTCTTGCAGTACAGCGAGAGGCGGCTGCCACGGAGCTCAGGAAATGGTGGTCGACTCCACAGACTTGGGCCTCGCCTGCAAGGATGGCACTGGGCAACCCTGGAACTCGGACGCTTGACTGCTAGGGCATGGGCCCCATTCCCAAAAGCGTCCCCTCAGCCTTGAAGATTCTACAAGAGTCACCGGGGCCGCGAGTCCCGCAGACTTACGGTGGGGAGCGACTGCCATGATTGCTTGCGGAATGGCCACGACAGAGTCACGAGATGGTGGTGCTCTCATGCTGACGCCAGCTTCAGTCTGAAACATCCAGAAACACTGTAGACTACCAATTTGATCAGTTCCGGTGGAGCCCCAATGTGACCCGGTAGAGAAGAACTTGCCCTCCCCTCTTTGACTGATGGTTCTTGTTGCCTGTCCCTTCTGTCATATGACGCGCTGCGTTAGCGCACCCGGAAGTGCTCCGGTGTGTGAGGCGCGAAAAGCAGCTACCCGGAAGCGATCCGGGGCGTTGCGCAGAGCGCGTAGCGTAAGCATAACAGGTCATTTGACTTGTTAATAAAACTTTTCATTGGTTCATTTCACTTTTGGGTTCCTAATGATGTAAGGCTAGGTCATGTGACCTAAAAATAACACTTTTCATTGGTTCGGACTGGGAGGGGGCGCTTAGCTCCTGCCCCCTCCCCAAGTCTCTCTTGGCCAGCTGAGTTGCGCCTGCTCTTGCTATTACAGCATCTCACCGGCCATCCGGCTAAATTTCACCCACTCTTGTGATACAGCGACTCTTCCATTCTGGACCTTGTCCCACAATCCGTTTGACCTGAAGACACATCCTGCGGTGCCCTCGCAATGCGACCTGGTCCCTGAATGTGTGCAGGGGGACGGTATTTCTCGCTCGGCCTGCAGAGTTGCGCCCACTCTTGCGGCCTACGACATGGAGAGGCGGGGGCGTTGACTAGGCGGGGCCTCCGGCCCCAACCACAGCGCCAACGATCGCTGCTAAAGGAGGGGAGCCTTGCCGGTGAGAGCCACTGATCTGAAGAATGGCTGCCTGCGGTGCCTCCCTGAACCACTTGATGGAGGCCCCCCAGGGGCGGTGTGGTGGCGCGGACTGGGAGGGGGCGCTTGGCTCCTAACCCCTCCCCAAGTCTCTCTCGGCCAGCTGAGTTGCGCCTGCTCTTGCTATTACAGCGTCTCACCCACCATCCGGCTAAATTTCACCCACTCTTGCGATACAGCGACTCTTCCATTCTGGACCTTGTCTCCCCAGAGGTACATCACCTTACACAGACATGCACTCTGATCTCCTTGGTCTCAGTCAAGCATCAATAGTAAGATTTTCATAGGTGAGTGTAAGTGGGGGCTGTTTGAGGACCTGACTGCATTGGAAAGCAATGTGATGCGGTGCCTCCCTGAACCGCTTGACGGAGGCCCCCGAGAGGTGGTGTGGTGGCGCGGACTGGGAAGGGGTGCTTGGCTCCTGCCCCCTCCCCAAGTCTTGTTGCCCTGGTGTGGCCTGAGATCGCCCCCCATTCTGGACCTTGTCCCACAATCCGTTTGACCTGAAGACACGTCCTGCGGCCTGGTCCCTGAATGTGTGCAAGGGGACGGTATTGATTGGATCAAGATGGCGGCTTCACACAAATCTGACTCAAGTGTTGCTGCTGATGCTATGCAAACAAAAACTGGTTTTCAGTTTGTACATTCTTCAGGATTTTTCCATCCAAGGCTGGTTGAGAGTTTGTAGAACGATGGCTTCAGATTTTCAACATACTACTCTTCAACATTCTTCATAAATGTAACAATGTTAGACTCACTAGGAGAACGGCCGTTTATCTTTTCTTTCAAAATGCTGCCAACAATATTTTCTGAATGGAAGACACCATCTTGTAGCATAGAAAGGCTGCATCAAGGGTGGTATTGCCCAGAATGTCTTGTTTTCTAGTGCTCGTAATGACGAAGCCAGAACTGCCGAAAAGGATTCTGGTCCTGCCGCTACTTACTGGAGACATTGAACTATACTCTGGACCTGCCTGGCCTCGACCAAAATGGTGCCAGTATGGGAGCGACTTGCAACTCCTTATGACGTTCTAGTTACTTACTACAATGAAAGATATCCAGGAGTCACAACCAAGTTTTTTACTTTAGACTGACCACCATACGACTTACAGATTAGATTGTGAATTATATACTATTCGTATGTAAATACCATTCAACTACTCATATATTCAGCATGCAACTAGGGTAGGAAGCACAAGGACAGCAGTCTTTTTTAGGGTTTGGCCAAAGGACCAACAGAGGAAGAAGAAGCCAGGGACAAGGATCCCAAGTCCGATGGACAACGCCGGTACAACAACCAACAATGGACCTGAGGAGTGGCAAAAAGATTCCACAGGACGGAGCGGGAACGAGCGGAACAACCGATCAACCAGTCTTGTGATAAATTTGAGCTCCTATTCCCTGTCCAATGAAGAAGAAAACCTTCTGAACCGCGGATTGGGTTTTGTAGCAACCCACGAGGGTGATCAATTCAACACTCAGGTTGAATTATCCAAACTATTCAGGAAGGTCAGACTTCATTATTTCTTTGCCAAACAGAACCCTGAAGACAATACAGAACTTGTCGTCAATACCGGACTGAAAAGACCATCGACCTTCAATCCAACGACCATTGGATTACCCACACGGGTCCAAACTTTCGAAGAGGTGGTGGAAACAGACATCAATCTACTTTTCAATACTAAGAAATCAAGATCTTTTGTTAATCTACCCAACAAAGAAAGATTAGCACTGCAGGCCTTAACAACCAATGAAGCCATCACAATAAAGCCTGCAGACAAGGGCGGTGCCATTGTCATCCTAGACACAGAGACTTACAGACAGGAATGCGTGAGGCAGCTACAAGATCGGAAGTCATATCTACCCCTAAAGGATGACCCCACAGAGAGACTAAAGACTAAGATCAGTCAACTAGTGGAAGAGGCAACATCAGAAGGGTGGATTACTCCTCAGGAGGGCCAATACCTTTGTACCTCCCATCCATCTGTCCCTTACTTTTACTGCCTGCCGAAGGTACATAAACCACAGAGACGACCACCCGGGAGACCAATCATCTCCGGCATAGGATTGGTTTTGGAGCCATTATCCACATTTGTTGACTTTTTTCTTAACCCTATTGTCAAAGAGATGCCAACGTATCTTAAAGATACGAAAGATATCCTACGACTACTGCCGAGCATAAATTTTGACACCTCTACGGATCTACTCGTCTCATTCGATGTAGAATCGTTATATACATCAATCCCCCAGACAGAGACCCTGGAAGTTGTGGGTAACATACTCCAAGAGAGGGACCTGCAATCGATAACTCCAGCTGCCTTCATCATGGACTTAGCTGAGCTGGCGATGAAAGAGAACTATTTTGAATTTGAAGACACCACCTATCTCCAGATCTCTGGAACCAGTATGGGCAGTGTTTTCGCGCCCAGTCTAGCGAATCTATACGTCCATGTGCTAGAACAGACAAAGGTATTGAATCAGGACAACCCTTACTATGTATCGCTTCTTGTCTGGAAGTGAAACATAGATGACATCGTTGTCGTATGGAGAGGCTCTGAGGCCAGCCTATTGGAATTCCATAACTGGTTAAATAATTGCAATGAATTCCTGAAGTTCACGGTGGAATTCAGCAAAAAAGAGCTGCCCTTCTTGGACCTTCTCATATCTGCAACAAATGATGGACTAACAACAGAGCTATACAGGAAGCCAATGGCACGGAACGCGCTCCTCAGCTTCGAGAGCTGTCATCCCAGAGCCCGCAGGGAGAATTTGCCCTTCGGGCAGTTTCTCAGGCTTAAGAGGAACTGTTCTACAAAAGAAGCCTTTGAGAAACACTCAGAGACACTATCTGAATATCTTCGCGAAAAGAACTACCCCACGAAGATCATCCGCCAGTCTAAGAAAATGGCGTCAAATAACAACAGGGACGCCCTTTTGGACATTGCCACCCCAAAAGAAAAAACCAAAAGGATGACATTTGTGAATACCTTTCACACAAAATTGAACCAGGTTCGCAAAATAATAACCAAGCACTGGTCTATTTTGAACACAAGCGGAGACACTTTACCTCCTCCCCTATTTGCCTTTAAGAGAGGACCTAACATAAATGATCAATTGGTCCATACTAGACCGAAAAGCAAATCGCCAAGACAAGTTGGCATTCTGTGGGATTTACCGCCCGTACAAGGACACCATCCCTGCGGAAATTGTTTGGCGTGCCCCCAAACAACTAAGTCCACTAGCATAGATATAGGAACCATGCGCCCATGGCAACAGCGCAAATTCACCAATTGTAATAGCGAAAATACCGTCTATATGATCACTTGTCCGTGCCCTAAAAGATATGTTGGCATGACAACTAGAAAAACGAAAATTAGAATTGGTGAACACAAGAGCACTGTCCGATGCCGCAAACAGGCGACACGCCTAACAGCTCACTTTTTGGAAAAAGGACATGGCCCCAATGATTTTACATGGACCATACTGGAACAACCCAACATACCAGACCACTGTCCAGACATAGGCAAATTTCTGTTTAAAATGGAACAGAAATGGGTTTACAAGTTGAACAGTGACAAGGAGGGTCTTAATGAACCGATACCTTGGATGTCACTATAACGGGTTCCGATACTGTCTGAGAGCAATTCATTAAGTAAGTGGGTGTAATCTGTATCCTTGTACCACCCCGGATACACACTTTGTTTAATAAGAGGTCCTTTCTTCATACATTATAAATACGCTAACAATTAAAATGTTCGACTTTTTTCTGAAAACTAAGTTTCCCAGAACACATCACACTTGTATGTCGTTCGCTATTGAAATACCTGCCCTTTTCTCTCGTTCGATGCCTCCCCAGAATAGCCCAGAGGGACGTTGGGAGACACCGACGGAGAGGTGAGTGTATGAGATGTCCTCTTGCTGGCAGTGATGTCGGCTACTTAGATGATCGTGCTCCGTGGCTTTCTAACATTAAACGCCCGGGCGGTTCACTTGAAAATGCCCATACCATAGTTACCGGGTCCTTTGGTGTCCGTGGCAGGGACGATATTTGTTTCGAACTCGTTTTAAATTAGAAGACTCGCAACGGGTTTTTGTGTAAAATATAAAATCATTGTTTGCACAGCAATCCAATTCCACATAGCCATGTGTTCTACTTAACATTACATCCACAAGTCTCCTACCTGCTCCCTCAGTAATGATTCGTGACAAGTAGATTGATCCACATATGTGTTTAAATATAAGAGTCAACACTTCTTGCCTTGTTTCTTCTGAATTGGTTGAGTGTCTCTATAATTGTATTTTGCTAACAGAGCGGTGCTCCTTATTTACCTGAGCTGCAGCCAGGTGAGGTGAGGCGCCATCCCCACAAACACTGGGTGAGTGATATCATGCCAATCAAATTGTATATACACGACCACAAGAATATCGCTACTTGGGAGTGCATTCTTTGATAAATGTTTTTCTCTTTTCTCTTTCCTTATCCATATGACTGTCTTAGATTGTGGTGGAGAATCAACACCTGACATTCAGGTGATATTTTTCCCTTTTATTTCTTATCACTTAGTTATGCAAGCAGTAGCAACATCGAGGTCCTGATGAATGCATAGGAATATTTCCGCTTATATGCAGAAACATTTCGACCACTTGCTAGTAGATATTATGTTAAATCTACTTTTCACTTTTCACTTGTTTTTAGACTTGGGGGTCTGAGAGAAAACAATAAAACACTAATTCTACTCAGTTCCACCTAATTTTATTCACTATCACCTTTTTTCACTGCACTGCTTTCTTTCAGTTGTAAATATCACACCAACACCATACCGATACCACCTAGCGAAACAGATAACACCAGTCTCCTCACTCACACAGTCCTCACTTTCCACATAGTGTGACTGTTTTTGTACTAACTCCTGGGTAAGGAGGACCCAAATGATGTGATAGTGGTGGTACAGTACGGCAACTGATGGGAAAAATTCCTACCCTAGTTGCATGCTGAATATATGAGTAGTTGAATGGTATTTACATATGAATAGTATATAATTCACAATCTAATCTGTAAGTCGTATGGTGGTCAGTCTAAAGTAAAAAACTTGGTTGCGACTCCTGGATACCTTTCGTTGAAGAGGTAATCAATTTTGTGGGGGAGGAAGAGATTCGATCCTTTCAGTCTCCTGTTTCGTTACTTATCATCAAAAGGGGAAAGGATCACTTGTCCTGCAAAAACTTAGGTCTGCAGGTCGGCAACTGGGTGTCTCCCAATAAAATGACCCTCATACACGTGTGTTTTAGTTCTTACTGGTTTTCGTTAGCGGTATATGATGTGTCCCCGCTTATATCACACGTGCGTGCGTAATCACTGGGTCAATTCATTTGTGTGCACCCTCCACCAGGAGGTTGTACCGTAAGTTTGAGGCAGTAGTGATCGTGGAAAAAGTGATCGGGAAAGTGGTGAGTGATTAAAAAATAGTCCGGACAGCCAGTATATGAAATTTTATTAGATCTGGATTCGGGCTATTCTTAAAAAGAAGGAATTCGTGCTGCTGTGGAATCTGTTATGGATTCTAGCACACTTTAGTGGTCTATTAAAATGGTCGACATGTTTCAGCTCTAGTTTGACAATTTTTCAGGCAGCTTTCTTCAGGACCAGGGGGTGAAAGTTTGTGAAAAAAATGTGAAAGAATAGGTAAAATTATAACCTGATTCTCCAAGTGTTGGGAGGTCTCATTGTACCTCCTTTTTTGTAGCTAGTAGCTTCATCGGGGGAGGGGGGGGGTTTGGAGAGGAAGGTAGCACTTTCGCCTTGACTGTATGTTTCTGTAAAGTTAAAATATGTCTTACATATTGAAGAATGAGTGGATGTATAAGTGTTTGGATGAAGGATTTAGTAGGTGCATAACTGATTGTATGAGGGAATGGTTAAATGTGTCTCACTGAGTGCATGGGTTAGTGACTAAACTATCTTAATTTGTGCATCATTATATCTGTTGTTCTATGAACTGCTGCATGTGTTGATCAGTAGCTATATGAGTAACTGTATGGGTTATTGATTGGTTGTCCAAGTATTTGTATGGGAGAGTGAGTGTGTGTGTGGGGGTGGCTGGGAGGTGTGTGACTCTGTGCATACATGTGTGAACAGTTTATTCACTAGATCTATGGGTTCAAAACTGCATGTGGAAACAGCTGTATGGGTGGTTGACTGTGTACGAGTGTATTGGTGAGTGAATGGATATCTCAGTGCTACATGTCAAAGTAAGTACATATGTAAAACACAGTACATGTGAAAGTTCACATATATAAATTACTGTGCATAAGAGCCAGTGGATGTGTGAGTGGCTGTATGGATCATTGTGAACTTGTATCAGGGATTGTATAAAAGAGTAAATATGTGTTAGTATATGTTTGATTAAGTAAGGTGTGTATAACTGTATAGTTGAGGAAATGGAGGTGTGATTGATTCTTTGCATGACTGACTAGGTGTGTGAGTAACTCCATGGATGAGTGACAGTCTGTGAGTGTCTGTTTACACTGAGTGTATCTAAGGTTATATCAGAGTCTGAAGAGGTTCATCGTATAATCACATGAATGATGTCATCAGTGATGTGATCAGTAATGTCAAATGAGATGTCATCAGTGATGTCATCAGTGATGACATTTGAGATGTCATCAGTGATGTCATCAGTGATGTCATTTGAGATGTCATCAGTGATGTCATCAGTGATGTCACTGACCATGTCATGAATGATGTAATATGTGACATCATCAGCAGTGGATTGCAGGTGCGCGATATATAGTTAGCGCAACTAACTATATATGCGAATTTCAATGGTTTTATGCGAGTAAAATAAGGTTTTGTAAATGCAAATCCCTAACTATATATGGTCTATAACCTATGGTTTTTTCAGGGAATTTTCAAGGTTTTGTAAATGCTAATTCCTAACTATATATGGTCTATAACCTATGGTTTTTTCAGTGAATTTCAATGGTTTTTTAATAGCAAATATCTATAGTTGTAACATATGTTCTTATTCTAATTCACAAATATATTTTATATACATTTGTATTATATTTTTTATATTCAATTTATATTATAGTTTAAATTATTTTTTCTTGTTTCGCTGCCGATCCGCGAAAAGGAAAACGTTCCGTTAGTGCAAATACCGCGTTAGAAAGGCACATCGCGATGCGTCCCGTAAACGCAACATATCGCGTTACTACGTAATGTCCCTTAAGACGTTCTGCATTAGCGCACCCGGAAGCGTTCTGGAACGCGAACCAAGGCGCGAAACGTAAAGGCTCGGAATCGATCCGAGGCGCAGCGTGGAACGCGGAACGTAAGCATAACAGGTCATGTGACTTGTTTATAAAACTTTTCATTGGTTCATTTTACTTTTAGTTTCCTAATGATGGAATGCTTGATCATATGACGTAAAATAAACACTTTTCATTGGTCTAGAACATTTTCTTTTCTCAAATGATGAAAGTCCCACCTTTTTTCCTCACTCCGACTTTCATTTTTATGAGAGAAAGACCTGTTTTTGTTTGCTAAGACATGGCATTTGTATTAGCTGCAGCTGGTGGATCTCCACCACCTCCACCACCACCAAAGAAGAGAGGATCGACTAGCCAGGTCATCTTCGACCAGGAAGAAGAAGAAGAGGAAGATGAGGAACAGGAGCAAGGGACAAGTGGCTTTCTGAAAGAAATGCCAAGAACGTCCCATATCAAAGTGAATTTTATCTGCAAAGGATGAACACTATAATGTTCATAAATTTCTTCCTTTTTAGAGGCTTCTACTTTTTCAATTTGACCAGGACACAAATCGCTATCCTCTTCCTCACTTACTTCCTCTTCTGCAACATATACATTCTTATAGTACTTATTATTTTTTTTTAAATACAATGTTGCCTTTTTGACTTTCCTAACATCCACTAAATCTTGCCATATTTTCTTACTCTTTGTCGGAACACCATTAACTATGATAACTAGAGGTTCCTCTTCCACTTTCTCTACTCCAATTGTGTTAATGTTTTTGTTCAAATCTAGAGGCAAATAAACAACTCTTCCCTTTAATCCTCTCTGTAAATCTGATGGAGGCAACTTCCCTGTCTTTGGCTCCATTCTTACAATAGCTTGAAAGGGATGCACACTTTGAATCAAAATAGATTCATAAGTATTTAAATCCTTCAATTCAGAAGGAATCTCTACCAATTCCAGATTATTATGAACAGCCCTAGCAGGCATCTGGTTTTGGTTTAATTTGTTAAAACAATAAGTACACATACGTTGGTCCGCTCCCAAATCAAAACAATTTTCTACCATCAAGTATGTGGCAAAATCCTTCCATTCACTATTGTTTTCCATATCACTTTTTGCATATATATCCACTAACTTAGTCTGATTCTTATAATAAGTCCGTCGACAACACACACAAGTAAAATTAGGCCTCTCACTTGATTTCACCATAAACATGGAAATATCCTTATGAAATTTATCTGTACTGAAAATCTGTACACTGTCTTCCACATTACCTTCTTCTAGTGATTCAATATCAACATTGTTCTCTTTACCAGCAAAGTAACAGAACTCAATTTCTTGACAAATATTCTTCACATCTACTTCAGAACCATGCAAAAGAGCACTGCTTAATTGTTTAAGCATATTTGCTGGACTCTTAGCATAATACAACATTCTCACTAATTTCCTCACTTTATTATGATGCACTGCTAGCATCCTGAAATGATGAAATACACTCTGGCATACTCTCCTGGAAAGACAAGCCAGTGAATGACCACGCAAACCTGTCACTTGTATCACTCTGCAAGGATCTAATTCTTGCAACATCTTTATTTTTTGCTTTACACTTTTCTTATGAAATGTCCGTATAAAATCACAAAGCAAATTGATGGAATCCTGTCGCACACTGCAAATAGAACTACACTTCCAGGGTTACTCTGGTCCCTTAGGACGTCTCCCTAAAACCTCATCACTTAACGCCTCTTCTGCATCTGCAGACACAAGTATTTCTTTTTCAACCGGTTGACCATCTTTCACCTCATAAGCTCGACCACTGGTGTCAACTGCATGCACCAAATCATTGTCCTGAAAATAACTCTCCTCATTAAAAAATGCCTCACTATTTGAACTATGCATCCATTCTCCTGAGAAAACATCACAAAAAGTACTTCGATTTACTTCTCTCTTCCATCTACTATTAGATTTGAAAACATAGATTACCTTGTTTAGTTTCCTAATTCTATTAATTACCAAAATAAATAACTTTCGCTTAATTTAGAAAGCCTGATCAATCATTTTCTCTACATTTTTCTTTTTCTTATAAAATGCCACTTTCTGTTGGCCTTTCTTGAATTGTTTTAGCAAATTGACAATTACCCTGTTGCGGAACATTCGCCTACGAATGTCCCTGAATACATTTTCCCTTCTACTGCCATGCACAGAGTTATCTCCAGCTGTAGCAGAAACTTTTTTGACGGGCCTTTCCTTTGCATTTAAATTGGCTCTCTTTTTCGGCACTAAAACTTGTACTGTAGTTATACTTTTGTTTCTACAAAGGTTTCTAAGAAATGATTTCGTTCGCTTACCCGAAGTTTTCTTCGTGCGTTGAGGTGATTTAAATGTAGAGGACTGCTGCAAAAATGTAGTAATCTGCTGTCTTTGACGTTTTGTAGACTTTCGGATTCTATCTTTAGATGGCATTGTCTAATTTCTCAATAATCTGCAGTTGAATCTGTGGTAAAATATAATAAAAAATGCTATTAACCACTAATACCAAACAGTAAATCAACAGTAAGAATTTGATTCAGCAACGCTATAAAGATGATTCATTAATTTTTTTTTAATTTTACTGTGATAGTGATAGTATTACAGGGCTTTCATGCAAATGACTACCCACCCTGCAAAAAAAAGCCCACATGAAACTTTACACACATTAAATTGTGTACTTACCTGCAATAATCCATATGCCAGTGTTTACGTCCCTCCACCCTGCCCCTCCCCCTCCCCGCATGCCTGCCCCACCGTAACTCCCTCCTCGACCCGCGGCTGCTGTTTTGCAACATGGTGCTTCTTGTAAATCTCTCCTGCATTACAAAAGTGACGCACCAACAGCACAAAAGAGGCGCACAACCATCATAAATCTGTCTCTAACACTTTAAGGGCCAGATGTAGGTCGGTTGGTAACGACTGAAAAACGGTATTTTCGGCCGTTACCGACCAGATAACAAAATTTGTCATGTAAGGGGCAATATATAACCGAATCGGTAAAATTACCGAATCGGTAATTTTACCGATTCGGTAAAATAAAACATCGATAAATATACCGATTTAAAGCCACCCATATGTAGGTAGGACTCTTCTGGTCATAATTTGAAAACACAGCACAGCTCCTATGTACATACACACCTTATCAGTACTAATACTTTACATTAACTACAATTACAATTGGTAAAAAAATGCAAAATCGCCTTTCAAAGCATAATGCAAGCACTTGACGCAAAACATCATTTAAAAATTACATTTGGCCTTGGATTTAGGCCCCTACATACCGATTGGCCATTTACCGGTCGGAAACGGCCGAAATCGGCCGTAACCGGTCGGTAAATGGCCTGAAACGACCACCTACATTGGGCCCTAAGTGTGCATGCATTTGATTTCAAACAAAGTTTTTAAACCTGTTATGTAAAACAATTATACACCTACATTTATGGGGAACTGACTTAAAATGCCCTAATACACATCAAAACGTTTTTTTAAGATACTTGCACCTTTTTTTCAATAACTTTTAACATGGCTATGTAACTCAAACAATCAAAATGAAAATTTTACAGGCACACATAGGGGCGTATTTACAAGGGCCTTGCAGCACGGGGAAAGTGACTTCAAATGACCAGACACACATGGGGACGTATTTACAAGGCCGTTGAACCCGGGGGAAGTGACTTGAAATTGCTAAGCACACATAGGAGGGTATTTGCAACACGTATGCATCATTTTCTTTTAACATGGCTATGTAACTCAAACAATTAATCATTACTATGGGCTTTGAAGCCCATAGGAATGATTAGGCATTACCGATTCGGTATTTACCGAATCGGTAATTAAAGAATTCACAAGGGTGCAGGGGGTGTCACTTTGACACCCTCTGGCACCCTCAAAACAGGCACAGGTGCCATGTGGCAGGCATACCTGCCCTAAGGACAGGTCTGCCTTTCACATGACATAGGTGTGCATGCACACATGTGCATGCACACCGAAATCGGTATTTTACCATAAAGTTGGATTTCATGCTAAAATACCGATTCGTTAAGGCCTTTGAGACTCAGAAGAGTCCCCCCTACATAGGAAATTTACAGAATCGGTAAAATTACCGATTCGGTATTTTACCGAACCGATATTTTTTCCGATTCTGTAAATGTAGATTTACCTACATGTGGCCTTGGATTTAGGCCCCTACATACCGATTGGCCATTTACCGGTCGGAAATGGCCGAAATCGGCCGTAACCGGTCGGTAAATGGCCTGAAACGACCACCTACATCGGGCCCTAAGTGTGCATAAATTTGATTTCAAAAAAAGTTTTTAAACCTTTTATGTAAAACAATAATACACCTACATTCATGCGGAACAGACTTAAGATGCCCTAATACACATGAAAAAGTTTTTTTAAGGAACTTGCACCTTTTTTTCAATAACTTTTAACATGGCTATGTAACTCAAACAATCAAAATGAAAATTTTTCAGGCACACATGGGGGCGTATTTACAAGGGCCTTGCACTACGGGGAAAGTGACTTCAAATGACCAGACACACATGGGGACGTATTCACAAGGCCCTTGAACCCGGGGGAAGTGACTTGAAATTGCTAAGCACACATAGGAGAGTATTTACAATGCCCGTGCAACACTTATGCATAATTTTTTACATATACACTGTAACAATACCAACACAAATGCATCATATATCTGTTCCGCAAAAGCGACGCATTGCAGGAGTCACATCACAAGTACATAGTTTCTCATAATTTTTTGAAGCATGCCTTTTCCTTAAAAACGATTTTCTGATCATAATTTGAAAACACAGCACAGCTCCTATGTGCATACACACCTTGTCAGTACTAATAATTTACATTATCTACAATTACAATTGGTAAAAGAATCCAAAATCACCTTTGAAAGCAGAATGCAAAACACTTGACGCAAAACATCATTTTAAATACACAGCTGACTTTCCTATTTACACAAAAAAGCATACTAGTCTTTATCTAAAATATATAAACGATAACTCACCTTTACAAATTCTTTTTGAAATTCAAAACAGACTCAGAAACACACCAATTATTCTTTAGCAGAATTAAAGGTTTGCACTCCAGAGGCTGGAACCAACAAAGGCACTGAAACTCTGATATTCATCACACATATCTCTCATGTCAGCCAATCAAAACTCTTCCCTCACTATTTTCAAATCAACACCCTTCCCCCCTCTGCCCTTTCTACCTCTTTTCCATAGCGACTACCGCCTGCCAGACCTCTCATGTTCACAAGTTCACACAACAATGTTTCAAATGAACTCTGAACTCTCAGTACACCTGCTAATCCACTGAAATCTTTCATAACATCATTTTTTATTAACCATTCAAATTACATCCTTCAAAGAACACATCCATGCACCCTAACTTTCTTTTTTCAGCAATGGAAATACACCAATCACTGCTAATGAATCATTTGCACTTAAACTCCACAGTTTTTTTTCATCACATGAATAATATCATCAGTGATATGATGAGTAATGTCAAATGAGATGTCATCAGTGATGTCATTTGAGATGTCATCAGTGATGTGATCAGTAATGTCAAATGAGATGTTATTAGTGATGTCATCAGTGATGTCATCAGTGATGTCATTTGAGGTGTCATCAGTGATGTCATCAGTGATGTCATTTGAGATGTCATCAGTGATGTCATCAGTGATGTCACTGACCATGTCATGAATGATGTAATATGTGACACCATCAGCAGTGGATTGCGGGTGTGCGATATATGGAAAGGGGCGACCACTCGGTCCCCCCGAACGTATGGTAGGGTGCCCCGATCCCCCCGGGAAACCATTTTGGGCGGGAGGCGAGTCTCTGCTGGTATGCCCGAAGCGGCGTAGCCGGGGCGCGCCTTTTCCCGCCCAAGAGGGGTTGTCCTAGACACCTACACCGTTGGCCACGCCCCATAGGCGGATTGGAGGAGGGTCCACGCCCTCCCGAGGAAGGATAAAAGGAGCAACAATCCAAGGAAGCATCCTCTTGTTCCTGTGCTTGGAAGCTGCACCTCCTTGTTGCACGTGAGCCCGAGACGGAACAAGGAGCCAATTTTGAGAACTTGTAATTTTTGTCTTTCTCTTTCAGTGCTTACGAACTTTGGATCCAGGACCTTCGGTCGACTATCCGTGAGAATATGCCTGGCAAAAGGGTCGGAAAGAAGGTTGGGACCGACCAAATGCTTCGTATGCTGGTGAAGGACATGGTGAACATGAAGAAGCAGATGGCGGCAATGAATGGTACGGGCAGGCCAAAGAAAGTCATCGGACCAGCATTGCCGGGAGTAGTCCCTGCCGGGAGAGGTAAAAGGGCCAGGAATAGGGCGACAGGGGGTGAGGCCCCGGTTCCCGAGTCACCTCCGGCGAGCCCGGTCAGTCCAGTAGAGGCTCCGGTTCCGATTCCGGACGCGGGACAGCCGATCCCTGTGGTAGTTACACCTGTGAACGAGGGGGACATGCCTCCCGAGTTGGCCGCTCAGTTAGCAGCGTGGTTAGGCAAGAACAACGAGGGTGCCATGGCTCCGAGGGACACGGCCGAAGAGGCCAAATTAATAATGAAGCAGTTGCGGCAATCGAGAGATACTGCGAAGGCACCTTGTCCTTTTGTTTCCCCTCAGGTTCCCGCGGAACAGCCGGCTTCGGGCGTTGGAACAGCAGCAGCAGCAAGTGCAGCTACTGATTCGGGTAAGCAGCCGTTGCCGATGGTGAGGGAGGGATCGTTACCCTCAAGGAGGGAAAAGGTGGTCCAACATATCCCGATGGCCACGAAGGAAATGATATGGGCTGATAAATATGTGAACATGTTTTCGCTATTGACCGATCATTATGAGATAGAACACGTTAAAAATCAGAAAGAGTTGTTGCATCCGAGTGTATGGCGAGCAAAGATGGCAGGTTTCAGAGTTGATGAGACAATCGCTAATTGGGCCAGGGCTTTTGGAATGTTCACTGCAATCATGGGGGAACGTAGGCCCGAAGTGTTACAGGAACTGCCTTGTTACCAGACGCGTATAATGGAATTTTATGAAACGTACGAAGGTAATCAATGGTTGGGTTATGATAACAAATTTCGTAAGGCCAAGGAGCACGACTCATCCCTGACGTGGGATTGTTTCGACTCCATCTCCTGGCAGAAACAGGTTATGCCAAACACGACAAAGCCGTCTTCGTTTGGCGGGAATGGGGTGGAGCCTTCCCACCATTATTCGGCGGTGCCCTTTCGAGCGGGCGCCAGCAGTGATCAGCACACAAAGAGTAATGGGAACTCGGGTAAGAGAGGGGTCTGTTGGAGCTTCAACAGAGGCAAGTGCACTAGGCCACATGGGACATGCAAGTTCAGGCATGAGTGTGCAAGGTGCGGACAGTCTTCACACCCCGAGAGTTCGTGCAGAGCCAAAAATGGCGATACAGGGGGTAGAGGTGGCGCCAAACAGGTCTAATATCGGCCGAGGGGCACTGCTACCTACTCCCATCGACATCATGGCAATGATCCCTTGGCTGAACGAATACCCTGATCATGTCTCCGCCGGGGTGTTGCGAGACGGTTTCTCATATGGTTTCCGCATCCCGGCGGGGGATTTTCGGGGGGAAGCACAGTGTAAGAACCAACGGTCGGTTCAACAGAATACGGTTGTAGTACAGGCAAAGATTGCAAAGGAGGTGGCCCGAGGTCGGGTCGCGGGTCCATATGCGAACCCGCCTGTTCTTAACTTTGTTTGTTCACCGTTGGGAGTAGTCCCCAAGAAGGACCCAGGTGAGTTTAGGCTAATCCATAATTTGTCCGCTCCTAAGGGTCTTTCGGTGAACGATGCGATTGACCCAGGAGTTTGTACGGTGCGGTATGCATCCTTTGATGAGGCCGTTGCTATGTTGAATCGCCTGGGGCCCGGAGCACTGATGGCTAAATCTGATATTGAGTCAGCGTTCCGGTTACTCCCGGTACACCCACAGGATCAGCGTCTCTTAGGTTTTGTGTTCCAAGGACGCTACTACATGGATAAATGTATGCCAATGGGTTGCTCCATCTCGTGTGCGTATTTTGAATAGTTCCGTAGTTTTTTACAATGGGCGTTCACCAGAGCCACAGGCTTTACGCAGGTTATGCATTACCTTGATGATTTTCTGTTTCTTGGGGCGGCTGGTGACACGGAATGTGCACAGGCTTTGAGTGAATTTTGTGATCTCATTAGACGATTTGGCGTGCCACTGGCACCAGGCAAGACAGTGGGCCCGTCTACTTCACTCGAGTTTCTTGGAATTGAGCTCGATTCTGAAGAGGGGTGCTTCCGTTTGCCCAAGGAGAAGGTAATGAAATTTAAGGCCTCGCTCGAAATATGTATTGCCAAGAAAAAAGTAACTTTGCATCAGTTGCAGCAGGCTGTTGGTCAGCTTAACTTTGCCCTTAGAGTGATACCGATGGCTCGCCCCTTTTCCCGCTCTATCGCACAAGCCATGGTTGGCCTTAAGGAAGGGCATCACCGCACAAGACTGTCAGCAGAGGTTCGCCAGGATATGCGCATATGGTTGGCATTTCTGGCGGATTTCAACGGTTGTGTCGTGTGGAACAAGCCACCAGTTTCCTCCGAGGAACTGGGGTTGTGGACCGACTCGGCAGGGAGTGTGGGTTTTGGCGCCATCTTTGGTAATCAAAGGTCGGCACGAACATGGCCGGCATGGTGGCACGATAGTGGGCTCACAGGTAACATTGGGTTTCTTGAGCTGTTCCCCATTCTAGTGGCCTTAAAGACATGGCCGGAGGGGTTTCGTGATCGCACAGTGGTGTTCTGGTCGGATAATATGACCGAGGTTGAATGTGTCAATAATCAGGCAGCACGCTGCAAATGGATCTTGAGATTACTGAAAGAAATTGTCCTGCTATGTATGAGATTAAACGTCCACTTTAGAGCAAGACACGTGCCTGGGGTACTGAACCAGGCGGCTGATGCACTCTCTCGTTCCCACATGCAGGCCTTCCGGGGCTATCTGCCCTCAGCGGACTTGGTTGCGGCACCATTTCCCGAAGTTCTCTGGTCTCTCGGTGCCCCGGGTTACAAAACCTCGTGGGAGAGAGTCTAGCACCCAGGACAAGGAAGGCATATGAAGGAGCGTTCCGTTCCTATTGGGCATTTTTGGGTCCAGCTAGGGGGGAGCATTGGGGGCAGGAAGAGTATGTCCTGAAATTTCTGGTGTCATTACATCAGGCAGGCCGATCAGTGGCAACAGCCAATAGGCACCGAGCCGTCATTGCATTCATGGCGCAGGCTCATGGCATTCAGGACCCCACAGCGTCCTTTCTCGTGAAGAAGGCGCTGCGTGGGTGGCAACGCCTTGAGGGTCATAGAGTGGACGAGAGGCGCCCGATCGGGCTAGCAAGGTTGTCCCTGTTAATGTCCGTACTCCCTGCGACATGTTCATCTCAGTCAGAGACAGTGCTGTTCCGTGCCGCTTTTGCATTAGCATTCCATGGGGCTATGCGGGTAAGCGAACTGGTAGCGAGGAACAAGCAGGATACGGGGGGAGGTCTGTGTCGAGAACACATTCAGATCAAGGGTGATACGATGGTAGTCACTATAGCGAGGTCCAAAACCGATCAGGGAGCGATCGGGGACAGTGTGGTTGTTCAGCGCCTGCTAGGGTCCCCCATGTGCCCAGTGAAATGCGTGGAGGATTATTTAGCGCAGAGGGCGGCATCATGGGGGGGAAGCTTGCTGAGACATACCGACGCCACCCCACTGACCAGGTTTCAGTTTCAGCGGGTGTTGACAATGGCAATCGCGGCAGCGGGCTTGAACCCGGGCGATTTTGGGACCCACTCCTTCCGGATAGGGGCTGCTACAGAGGCTACAGCCAGGGGTCTGAGTGTGGAAAAAGTGAAACAGTTGGGGCGTTGGTCCTCGAATTGTTATAAAAGGTATGTGCGGTTGCAAATGTTGTGAAGCTAATGTCATGCACTCACGCTTCTTGTTTTCTGTTTGGTTTACAGTTTCGCGAGCAGGCTTTGCGGGGCGGACTGTGCAGTTGACCCGACACCTGGGGACCAGCGGTCAAAGATCACCGGCTGAGGGAAGAGTGGTGTGGGTCGTTGGCCACTCATACGTGAGGCGCGCCGCAGACGTATTCAAAGCAGGTGACATGATTCACATGGCTGGGGAATACGGGTACAGGGTGACCTTCCACGGAAGGGGCGGGCTCTGTATTGACCAGTTTCAAAGTTTTATGGAGGGACTGTTAGGGCGGACAAGGTCACCGCCATCTGTAATCATAGTGCATCTTGGGGGCAATGATTTGGTGACCATTGGTCGACGAGTACTTCTCGAGTTAATTTTATCCACAGTGAGTTGGTTGGCGAGACGGGTTCCAGGGTGCACGATTGCATGGTCACACATGATTCCGCGGAAGGTGTGGCGGGGGGCCCTCTCTGTGTCGGCTTTGAATCAGTCGGTAAAGAAAGTTAATAACAAACTGGGTAGGTTGTTTCGTACAGGAAAATTGCATTTTATTCCACATGGATGTATCCGGGGGGACCATATGTATTTGGAGGATGGGGTCCATTTGTCCCGGGAGGGAAATGTCTTACTCATAGGAGACTTCGTAGCTTGGTTAAAGAGTTTGTGTAGCCATGACCTTTAGTAGGAGTTTTGTGGGGGGTCCGGATAGCCGGTCAACTATCCGGCCTGTGGCGGTAAGGTCATGATCGGTGAGCAGTAATTGGAAGATCCCTAGAGGTGGGGCGCCACCCATTATGGATGGGAGCGCCCGTGGGGAGGCGGCCATTGGCCCCTCACACGGGGAGGCGGTACCCTCTAAGGATGGGGCCGCCGAAAGGGAAGGCGGTCATAGGCCCCTCCCTGGGGAGGAGGGGCTACGGGCCCCTCCTGGGAATTTCCCGGGGCCAGGACATCCGCGACGGCGGATGTGGTAAGCAGTGTGAGGTGGGAGGGGAGTCTACGCTACCTTCTAGACACCTCACACGAGTCCTCGGACGAGCACTAAGATGATGTCGAGTAAATATGGGGCCCCTGCTAAGACAAGGGAAATTGGAAGTTGGCACAGAGGTACAGTCCTCTGTGCACCCGCCCCTCACAAGTGAGGGGGGAGTTCTGGTATTAGGGATCTGACACCGGTTACGACCTTGCCGTTGGCCCGTAATGTTAGGATGTACAATTTGAATTTTGAGAAATGCATTTACAGGATGTTTTAGAATCGGCTAGGAGAACCTTTGTATTAGAGATGTGTTAAGGTTAGCCAAGAAACATCGTAATGTGTAAATGAAATTGTACATGATATGAAACTGTTATTTTAATGTTTTAATTTTGTTTCATATTTTAATAAATACGGCCGGGAGGGTAACTCCCTCCCGCCTTCCAAAAGTTCAAGAACCGTTTCCGTCTTCCCATTCTTGGGGATTGTGTTGGGAGGGGGTGACGGGTATCCCGGCCATATGGAAAGGGGCGACCACTCGGTCCCCCCGAACGTATGGTAGGGTGCCCCGATCCCCCCGGGAAACCATTTTGGGTGGGAGGCGAGTCTCTGCTGGTATGCCCGAAGCGGCGTAGCCGGGGCGCGCCTTTTCCCGCCCAAGAGGGGTTGTCCTAGACACCTACACCGTTGGCCACGCCCCGTAGGCGGATTGGAGGAGGGTCCACGCCCTCCCGAGGAAGGATAAAAGGAACAACAATCCAAGGAAGCATCCTCTTGTTCCTGTGCTTGGAAGCTGCACCTCCTCGTTGCACGTGAGCCCGAGACGGAACAAGGAGCCAATTTTGACCCACCCACCAGCCCCTGATGACAGCGTTTAGTATTGCAATAAAGTCGATTAACGAAGATATTATCTCTTTTTTCAGGTTGTTTCTAATAAAGTTGGAAATTTTGATATGACAATAAAATGGTTGCTCTTTTAGCATGTATTCAGGCGAAGTATTGCAGCAGAGTTAAAAAAGGTGGTATTGCTTAGATAAAAGTTTATACTTTGAACTGCTCAGTTTAACTGTTTATTCCGTCCTCATTAGGTCAAAAAATGTCGTATTTATTTTTGGTCGGGCGGTAAGGTCATGATCAGAGGTACAGTCCTCTGTGCGCCCGCCCCTCACAAGTGAGCGGGGAGTTCTGGTATTAGGGATCTGACACCGGTTACGACCTTGCCGTTGGCCTGTAATGTTAGGATGTACAATTTGAATTTTGAGAAATGCATTTACAGGATGTTTTAGAATCGGCTAGGAGAACCTTTGTATTAGAGATGTGTTAAGGTTAGCCAAGAAACATCGTAATGTGTAAATGAAATTGTACATGATATGAAACTGTTATTTTAATGTTTTCATTTTGTTTCATATTTTAATAAATACGGCCGGGAGGGTAACTCCCTCCCGCCTTCCAAAAGTTCAAGCACCGTTTCCGTCTTCCCATTCTTGGGGATTGTGTTGGGAGGGGGTGACGGGTATCCCGGCCATATAGTTAGTGCAACTAACTATATATGCGAATTTCAATGGTTTTGTGTGAGTAAAATAAGGTTTAGTAAATGCTAATCCCTAACTATCTATGGTCTATAACCCATGGTTTTTTCAGTGAATTTTCAAGGTTTTGTAAATGCTAATTCCTAACTATATATGGTCTATAACCTATGGTTTTTTCAGTGAATTTCAATGGTTTTTTAATAGCAAATATCAAAAGCTGTAAAATGTATTCTTATTCTAATTCAAACATATATTTTTTATATTTTTGTATTATGTTTTTTTAATTTAAATATTTATTTAATTATTTTTTTTGTTTCGCTGCCGGTCCGAGAACCAGGCAGCTTCCCGTTAGCTTCATTTTGTTCCAAGACCCGGTCCGCCAACCGGTAAACGTTCCGTTAGCGCAAGTACCGCGTTAGAAAGCAACATCGTGATGCGTCGCGTAAGCGCGACGTATCGCGTTACTGCGTAATGCGTCTTATGATGCGCCGCGTTATCGCACCCGGAAGCGCTCCGGAACGCGAACCGAGGCGCGAAGCGCAGCGCCCCGGAAGCGATCCGGGGCGCGGCGCGGAGCGCGTAACGTAAGCATAACAGGTCATGTGACTTGTTTATAAAACTTTTCCTTGGTTCAGTTTTACTTTTAGTTTCCTAATGATGGAAGGCTTGGTCATATGACTTAAAATTAACACTTTTCATTGGTTTAGAACATTTTTATTCCAAAATGATGAAAGTCCCACCTTTTTTCCTCACTCTGACTTTCATTTTTATGAGAGAAAGACCTACATTGACGACCTTACAAATGGCTTCAATGATTGCTGCAGCTGGTGGACCCCCACCACCACCACCACCTCCAAGGAAGAGAGAACCATCTCCTCAGGTCATCCTCCAACAAGAGGAGGAAGAAGAGGAAGAGGAGCAAGGGACAAGTAGTTTTTTAAAAGAACAGCCAAGGAGGTCCCATATAAAAGAAAATTTTATTTGGCAATTTTTTTCATTTCCCCCACATCAAAAAAAGTGAACGCCCGGTATGTTACCTGCCTGATTTGTAAAGATAAACTGCCCAGAGGAACAGAAAAAAAAGTTATGGTAATTATACCATGCATCGCCATATGGAGAGGTGGCACCCGATAAATTACAGTGCTGCCCAAATACGTGATCTGGTGGATAACCCCCGACATGTAGCCAGTACATCCACCAATGAAGAGGCAGTGACGAGTTCAGAGGCAAGGGAGATGGTCGCAAACCTACAGATTGAACTTTGGCCAAATGAAATTAACCTGTTTAACTTGCGGCAAATTCATTTCCTGTGGAGAGAGGAGTGTAACTCTAATCAATAGAGCTTTTGAACATCATCAATGTACAAAAAGTCCCAGAAAATAAATTTTCTTTTTTTTTTGTTGCTCCTGTTGAGCCCTTTCTAATGAATCATTTTTGTTCCCCCCCCAAAAAAAAACAAAAAAATATAAAACAACAAAAATAATAAAAAAATGTTCTTTTCAGAACTACCTCCCCTTTATAAAAAATTGCTAGAATGTTTAGCACTCTAGCAACCTCTCTTTCTTTTGATTCGCTTCCCGGTTCGCGCGCCGGTACGGGAACCGGAAGCGAACTAAAAAAAATAATTTTTTAAAAAAAAGAAGAGTAAGTAAACAGAGAGTAATGTTAAAAGAAAGACAAATAGAGGGAGTAACACACAGTTACTGTTGAAAGAGGGACTGAGAAAAGGAGTGGAAAGAGTAGTATAAGTAAGTAATAGAAAAAGAAATGAGGGAAGTAGCAAAGGCAGGAAACTGAAGGTTAAAGAAATGAAGCAGTGGAACTAATAAAAAATAAATTTGATAGAGATGTAACGTAAAGAGTACTAAACACTTACCTTATAATTGTCGTTAACTTAGTCATTTGTAATTTTTATACTTTTAATCTGTGTAAGAAAGAACAAAAAAATGTAAATTAATAGAAGGTAGTAAAAAAAGAGTGAGCATGAGACAAGATGAATACATAATATAAATCACAATTCAAAGTACAAAATTAATTATACATATTTAATGGTTTATTTTTGCTGTTCTCAGAATATATCAAATTTCACTGAAAACATTGAGTTGAAGGTATTCATCATATAACAGCGGGGAAAAAAAACACAATCAAAATGATTGTGTTTAAAAAACCCTTAAAATATAATCAATCAGAAATAAGAACTCCTCAAAAGTAACTTACTTTCTATGACGTCAAAGGATGTCCTATGAACAGCTTATACTCTGTTGTGCTGTTACTATTTCCTGCCCGCCACTTTCTGAAAGATAAACTCCATCGTTTTAAGAAAAATGAGACATACAAAGCAATTTAAAACAGCACACTAAATTACAGCAACACCTAGAATCATTATAGTCCAGTTACCTACCCTAAATTCTCACTTCAGAAAACAAGTCAAAAGGCAACATTGCTTCATACTCAATTGGTAATGTTTGCTGAAAGACTAGCCTTTTTTATATTTCAAATAAGCTGTGTAATATCCTGATGTTGTCAAAGGACCATCTTAATATATAATATCTTCAGTTGCAAATGTTCTTCCTGAAATCGATGACTGTGTAGCCAAAACATTTTTAATTAGACTTAACAACTTATTTTCATCCAGTTTATGTAGTTGAAATTGTAAAATGGCATTTCACCCGTAAGTTTCCATAAATAATATGGACAGCATTGCAGACTTACATTTCTTCTACTCCTTGTTTTGATCTGCTGCTTGAATTAGCTTATAAACACAAACAGTTTTTGCTCTGTACTACACTTATCCACAAGGCCATATAAAGTAGGAGCCATTAGAACCTCTTGAAATTCCTCAGAACAAATCCCAAGATTCCTTTCCTAAAATTTTGGTTGTAAGAACACCAGGTAAGAATTTTGAAGGTGGAAAGGCAATCTTTTTTTGAAAGTTAAAACAGAATCATTGCAGAATGACCAGCCGTTTCCAGATTTTAAATAAGCTGTGTAATGTCCTGAAGTAGTTGAAGGAGCGTCATGATATATAATTACAAAAGTCCTTCCTGATATTGACAACTGCGAAGCCACAAAATTATTAATTAAAGTTGTCAATTTAGTTCCATCAGGCCTACATCGTTGGAACATTAAAATGACATACTGGCCATAACTTTGTATAATTAACGTGGACAGCATTGCAGACTTACATTGGCTACACTCCATGTTTTGATCGGCTGCCTTTACTAGCTTATTGAAGGATACTGATTTACTGTCAGGCAAAGTTAAATATATAAATCTTTCTGAGTCTACACTAGTAGTACTTGATAGCCTACAGTTCTCGCAATCATTCTGCCATTGATAAGAAAGGCCAAACAGATAATCTACATCTACACCTTCATCTTGCAATACATCAAGCATATCCATTAAAAACTCCTGACAATCCTGCTGAATATTTTGAGAGAATTGTGTTTGACCTGAACATTCGTCTAACAGATAACAAATTTCAGACACACTTTCTACTCTTGTTCTATCGGCGCTACATTTCTCTAACACAGAATTCAACAAACAGCATAAACTTTGTTCCGAATTGATCACAATCTGTTCTTTTAAAGTCTCTAGTGAAAAGACAACATTAACCACTACATTAGCATAACAGTTGACACCAGAACTATTTTCAAATTGAAAACCAACAACATCTTCAACAGAATTCATTTTCTTTCTGCTTACAATTTTCAGTTCATCGACTTTTGGTCTTTTTGCAACAACCTCCCTACTATTACTGATATTTCTTCGTTTCCGGCCTACCACACGTTTCTCAAACAAAGGATATTGAGGCAAATGTGGCGCATACTCTCTTCTTAAACTATTGTATTCCTTAACACAATCTAGATCCGCACAAATGTTTGTGACATCACAGTCAATCAAGTAAAATCCCGATAAATTTCTGACTCGTGATAATGCTACATAAGCCATACCCTCTTTGAACACAGAACTGCCAATATTCACTAAAGCAGTGTCTACACTTAAACCTTGCGATTTATGAATTGTCAACGCATATGCCAAGCAAACAGGAAACTGCTTACGGCGAACATATAAGTCTTTTACAAGCAAAAACCTAGCTGTGCAACGACCAATTAGCTGTACTTCCTCAATACCATCAAATTTAATTTTTAAAAATTCAATTCCATCTCTACTTCCGTCTTTCTCAAAATCAACAACATTACCCATTGACCCATTTACCAGACCTCTTTCAACATGTAAATTCCTTCTCAAAATGATACGGCAATTTAAGCACACATTCAGAGTCTTTTCAAAACCCGCAGTTTTAGATATAGTCTTCTCTAATGAAGCCAATTTAGATTTCAAATTCTCAGACAAAATAATTGTTGCTCCCATATGATCTATTCTGTCAATAGCTTCCAGTTTCACAATCTCTTGGTTTTCTAAATTCAACATTTTGTTGTTGAAGATGGAACATTCTGCAAGAGTTGGCATCAAACATATTCCAGATTTCTTCTCAGTAATTTTCTGAAAAATATCCTCTGGCAGAACGTCTTCTTCTGGATACAAATTTGACAGTAATCGTGCATGTAAAGCTTCTTTCCCACGCTCAGTCACTTTCCCGATTCTAACATCTTGTAGAATATTCTTGTAATCTTCGTCCTTCGCCTGACGCATATTTTCACGCAGCTCAGCATAATTGAAGTTTAACCATATGTTAATGTTGCCAATGCTCCCTAGGCACTTCCTGGTATCTTCATGCGTAAGCAGTTTAAACACTGGTTGTCCTTTCACTGGTGTCAGCTGCAGAAGATCACCGAAAACAATGATGTGTTAGCCACCGAATAACACATCATACTTTGTTTTAAGAACTTCCTGCATTCTCAAATGCACAAAGGCAAGCATGACATTGGAAACCATGCTTACTTCGTCAATGATAAGAAGTTTCATCCTCTTCAGGACTCTATATACTTCACAACAAGCGCCCCCAGATAACTTGTGGTATTGTAATTTGTTATCATGCTCCACTGGCAGCATCAGTAGCCGATGCAAAGTAATACCTTTAATGTTATGTGCTGCCAGTCCAGTTGGAGCCGTGACAACACAAGACAGCGATGAGTCAGTCCTTTTCTGCAGATAACATGAAATTGCTTTAATGAGGAAACTTTTTCCAGTTCCTGCTTCTCCACTCACGTACAGTCGGACAGGCTTCAACGACGTACATGAGCACTCTTTCTTCTCATGACTTAATCCATGATCAATTGTGTTGGTAACTTCGTCATATATTTTCCTCTGCTCAACGTTGAGTTATCTTTCCAAATCTTCTAAGTTAACCGCATCCTTCTGAGCATGTGCCATGGCTCTTTCCACTTCAATCATAGCAGTTGCAGCTTCATTTTCGATAACTGGTTCTCCTAGTGGATCCTGACTCAATGAAACAGAACTCTGACTGTCCTGAGAACTGTCTCTAGCAATCTCAGCTGCAATTGTTGCTTCCTGCTCGATTTCTGCATTCAACATTTCTAGATATTTTGGAAAAACAGGACATTCTATGGACTCCTTGGCTGCATTAAAAGAGACTTCGTAACAGAGGAAATCTCCAAGCAGTTCCTCTTCTGCACGCCAAGGCTTGAAAAGTTGCAAAAGAGCTAAATGGAAACTCTTTTCTTTCTGGAGGTTCGCAATTCAATTTTCAATGATTTACCAAATAACATTTTCTTTGCTTGACCAGACATCCCTCACTTCCAATTACAGCATACACTCCTTTATCAATATCTTCTTTGATGTTCCTCTTGAAAATGTAATTTTGTAGAACCTCATACAGACAAACATTCTCCAGGTGACTGCTTCTATTTGGATAATATGTATCCAACATGTTGGTCTTCAAAATATCTGTACTGCTTGGCTCCTTCTCCGCCAAATACTCAATTTCCCGTACAGGTTTCAGAACTCGATTACGCGTTGCAGCAAGACCAAGATTCGCTGACTTGCTGAAGATAACCGGTCAGAACATTAGTAAGCTCCGATTTCTCGATGCGACAACATCTTCAGACTGAAACTGTACAACTTCTTACTGAGGCTCTTTTCATGGGAAATATCCTCCCACATATCCTTTAGTTCTGTCTTTTCTTTTTTGGTGATGTAAGATGTCACATATCGAGCCACAGCCATACAGTTGTCAGCCACAAACAGTATATCCATGTTAGCATTCCACATGAACAAAATCACTGGGTTGTAGTCGTTAATGTACTTGGACTCTTCGTTTCTTTTCAAATTGTATGTGTTTTTGGGTGATTTCCACGTCACATTATGTCGCAGCGAAGACATCAAATTGTTCACTCTTCCTTTAGATATCACCGATCGTGGAAATGCAAAACGACATTTGGTGTAGTACTTGTCCTTGTTTCTGAATTTACGACAACAGTACTTTCCACAACGATGGCTTTGAAACCGTAAAACTTGTTCTCTTAGACTTTTATCTTCCTTTGTCTTTGGAACAGTACATGTACAATACTGTTCTATGAAACTCATCACTAAGTCATCCGGATCTGTTCCAAATTTGGGTGCATCTTTGATCCATAGCAGCATATGTATATGAGGAGCACCTCTTGATTGATACTCCTTTCTCCAGAAGAAATCCAACACCTCTCCAAGAGGTGGATTTTTCTTGTTCGTGATGAAAGACATCATAGCTTCAAATCTATGATGGAAGTATCTGCATACATTCACTGGATCCAAAGAGCACAGTTCTCCGGGTGTCTTGAATTCGATATTTTCAATGTTTCCATTTGCCTCTCGTAGAAATTCAAGTAAGTCTTCCCAGCCATACTCAGCACAGCTGAGAGTGAGGAACCATGTGGGAGTTCCTAAGTTCCTCAGCATACATTTTAAGTCACCATGACGGCGGTACCAATACTCATTAGTACCACGCTGACAAGCCATGAGATTAATCAGGTGAGAATCCAAAATACTGTCTTGCACATTGACTTTATCCATAAAGTCCCTTGCCGAGATATTTCGCAGTTGTACACCACTTTTCAAGATGTGGTTCACTGCATAAGACAATCCAGAGAGATCACTTTCAAACAGTAGATGAAACAAATAGGGAATGCATTGACGAAACCTAGGATCTTCTGCATACAATCGTAAAGTCCGGTATTCTGAAGCAGGAATTTGAACAGGTCGCTCATCATATCTTCCTCCTTGACCTGTGGGAAATAACTGTGGGAAACATCGAGCTTCCAAACTTTACTCCCAAACACTAATGGGACTCCCTTTGGCTTGTTTCATTTGAAACAACTCAATAGCATTTCCCATGACTTCCTTGGAATGCAAAGGATGAACACTATAATGTTCATATATTTCTTCATTTTTAGAGGCTTCTACTTTCTCAATTTGTCCAGCACACAAATCGCTGTCCTCTTCTTCACTTACTTCCTCTTCTGCAACACATACATTCTTGTAGTACTCATTGTTTTTTATCAAATACAATGTTGCCTTTTTGACTTTCCTAACATCCACTAAATCTTGCCAGATTTTCTTACTCTTTGTCGGAACCCAATTAACTATGATAACCAGAGGTTCCTCTTCCACTTTCTCTACTCCAATTGTATTAATGTTTTTCTTCAAATCTAAAGGCAAATAAACAACTCTTCCCTTTAATCCTCTCTGTAAATCTGATGGAGGCAATTTCCCTGTCTTTGGCTCCATTCCTACAATAGCCTGGAAGGGATGGACACTTTGAATCAAAATAGATTCATAAGTATTTAAATCCTTCAATTCAGAAGGAATGTCAACCAATTCCAGATTATTATCAACCGCTCTAGCAGGCATCTGGTTTTGGTTTAATTTGTTAAAACAATAAGTACACATACGTTGGTCCGCTCCCAAATCAAAACAATTTTCTACCATCAAGTATGTGGCAAAATCCTTCCATTCACTATTGTTTTCCATATCACTTTTTGCATATAAATCCACTAACTTAGTCTGATTCTTATAATAAGTCAGTCGACAACACACACAAGTGAAATTAGGCCTCTCACTTGATTTCACCATAAACGTGGAAATTTCCTTGTGAAACTTATCTGTACTGAAAATCTGTACACTCTCTTCCACATTACCTTCTTCTAGTGGGTCAATTTCAACATTGTTCTCTTTACCAGCAAAGTAACAGAACTCAATTTCTTGACAAATATTCTTCACATCTACTTCAGAACCATGCAAAAGAGCACTGCTTAATTGTTTAAGCATAATTGCTGGACTCTTAGCATAATACAACATTCTAACTAATTTCCTCACTTTATTATGATGTACTGCTAGCATCCTGAAATGATGAAAAACACTCTGGCATACTCTCCTGGAAAGACAAGCCAGTGAATGACCATGCAAACCTGTCACTTGTCTCACTCTGCAAGGATCTAATTCTTGCAACAACTTTATTTTTTGTTTTAAACTTTTCTTAATAAATGTCCGTACAAAATCACAAAGCAAATTGATGGAATCCTGTCGCACACTGCAAATAGAACTACACTTCCAGGTGTACACTGGTCCCTTAAGACGTCTCCCTAAAACCTCATCACTTAACATTTCTTCTGCATCTGCAGACACATGTTTTTCTTTTTCAACCGGACGACCATCTTTTACCTCATATGCTCAACCACTGCTGTCAACTGCATGCACCAAATCATTGTCCTCAAAATAACTCTCCTCATTAAAAAATGCCTCACAACTTGAACTATGCATCCATTCTCCTGAGGAAACTTCACAAAAATTACTTCGATTAACTACTCTCTTCCATCTACTATTTGATTTGAAAACATAAATTACCTTTTTTAGTTTCCTAATTCTATTAATTACCAAAATAAATAACTTTCGCTTAATTTTGAAAGCCTGATCAATAATTTTCTCGACATTTTTCTTTTTCTTATAAAATGCCACTTTCTGTTGGCCTTTCTTAAATTGTTTTAGCAAATTGACAATTATCCTGTTGCGGAACATTCGCCTACGAATGTCCCTGAATGTATTTTCCCTTCTACTGCCATGCACAGAGTTATCTCTTGCTCTAGCAGAAACTTTTTTGACTGGCCTTTCCTTTCCATTTAAATTGGCTCTCTTTTTCAGGACTAAAACTTGTTATATAGTTATACTTTTGTTTCTACAAATGTTTCTAAGGAATGATTTCGTTCTCTTACCGGGAGCTTTCTTCGTGCGTTGACGAGATTTTATTGTAGAGGACTGCTGCAAGCATTTAGTAATCTGCTGTCTTTGACGTTTCGTAGCCTTTCGGATTCTATCCTTAGACGGCATTGTCTAATTTCTAAATATTCTGCAGTTGAATCTGTGGTAAAATATAATAAAAAATGTTATTAACCACTCTTACCAAACAGTAAATCAATAACAGTAAGGATTTGATTCAGCAATGCCATAAAGATGATTCAGTGAAATCTTCTTAATTTTACTGTGTTAGTTTTACAGGGCTTTCATGCAAATGACTGCCCACCCTGCAACAAAAAGCCCACATGAAACTTGACGCACGTTAAATTGTGTACTTTTTTAAAAATAAAATTTGTACTTTATTGCACCTTTGATGTAAGCACACAGCACTCATCGCCTACAACCCGGAGGCCGGCGGCAACAATAAATAACATCTAGTACAGTGGTCATTAGCATCATACACAGCCGTGGTGCCAGCATCCCGGGGGCCTGGCGGCGCCGACAGAAAAAGCGTTCTACAGGAATAACTTTGCCGTGTATCAAGAGTGAAGTAGATAATCCAGGCATCGACGCCCATGACCACGGATTGGTGTGCAAATACAATGCAGCTAGCGTGATTGTGCAGATGAAGTCTCAAAACCATGTAAACAAGTTACCTAAAAAAAGGGAGAAGTGCAATAAACACACATCCTAACAAACCCCCACCCCCCAAACAACCATCCTACCCGTACCTTTGTCCACCCACCCACCTGCTGTGTCTGCTGAATCTAAAATGAACAATGCACCCATAGTCAAGGACCCATAGGCCCAAGGGTGTAAAGGAGCACTCTAAGGGAGCCACCGAGTACCACCCTCCCTGTGTAACCTCCCCAGGGACTCTCACCCCCAACATCACAGCTAGCAGCAACAAGAAACCAGGTGACCACCTCACAAAAAAGAACAGTCAGATGTGTAGCATGTCAACCTCTGACGCCTCCACCCCACCCTCCTGCAACTCATCCAACTCCTCCCCCTCAGGGTCTGACTCACCGCCCCCCTTGGCACACTGATATTCCCTATATAGCCCCCAGAAATTCTTAGGGTGACTCTTCGGGGGAAGCAGCTCATTATACACCTCAGACTGTGTACAGCAATACAGTAAATCCGTCTCCCAGCGCCTTTTAGTAGGAATCGGTCCCCTCATCCAGCACAACGCAACCAGGTGCTTGGCAGTCAGCAACGCAATATCCGCCAAGCGCCGCACTGCCACGGGCAGCGGTTTGGAAAAGCCCAGCAGCGCCAGAGCCGGGCATGGCGGAACCTCTGTTCCCAACATCACACTAAGTTCCGAGAATACCCCCTGCCAGAATGTATGAATACTAGGGCAAGTCCAGGACATGTGTAAGAAATCAGCCGAGGGAAAATGGCACCGCTCGCACTCCGCCGACTCCCGCAATCCGTACCTGTGCAATCTTTCCGGTTTGTAGTAGACCTGCTGCGGATACTTAAAATGTATCAAACGATGTCTACTATTAAGTGAAATCTTTCTAGTGTTCGTACAACAGTAGTACCACATCTCATCCGAGATCGTCAACTGGAGATCACACTGCCAAGCCAATCTGGCCTTGGAGAGTGGGTACTGCCTGTGCCGGTCCCCCAATTTCTTAAGATTTGTAACCAACTTACTGGACGATGGGTTCTTAATAACATATGTGAGCTCCAGCACCTCATGCGGCTCCGACATTTCCGGGCCCAGCAACACCTGCAGCACCCTACGGACCTGATGATATTGGAAACTGTGCAACAGCATCTTCCCAGAGTTATGTTATGTTATGTTAGTGCTATTTGTATTGCGCACGGCTGCTCCAGCGAAGGAGCGTCCCGGCGCACCGACAAGGTGGCGAACACAACACAACTGGGGAACAGAAATAATTATTAAGAAATTGGGGAGTGAAGGATTTAACAAAGCTCAGAAAATAAATGAGTTTTAGCGGCCTTGCGGAAGGAGAGCAGGTCACCAAAGGTCCGGAGTTTCAAAGGGAGAGCGTTCCAGAGTGCGGCTGCCCGCACCTTAAAAGAGCGACCCCCCACCCGACTGAGTTTGAACCGAGGGGCTACCGCTAATTCTTGGTCTAGCGAGCGCAGAGTGCGGCCCGGGATGTAAGGGCGCAAGAGTTGGTGCAGTAAGGGAGGTGATAGGCCCTTCAGAATTTTGAAGGAAAGGCACAAAACTTTAAAGTGGATCCGCTGCCTAACGGGTAACCAATGCAAGGCTCGCAAAGATGGACCGGCCGAGCAAAACCTAGGAAGACCTACGATCGCTCTGGCCGCAGCGTTCTGCACTCTTTGAAGTCGGGTTAACTCAGCCTGGTTTAATCCTATAAAAAGGGAGCTGGCATAGTCCAACCGCGCCAAAACCGTTGCTTGCACCACCAATTGACGAGTTGCGGCATCGAAGTTTTTAAGGGCAGGGCGCAGATTGCGCAGGATGCCAAAGCAGCAAGCCGCCGTCCTTTTGGTGTGGCCAACGAAGTTGAGGGAAGGGTCCAGCCAAACACCAAGGTTTTTGATCTCCGCAACCGGAGTGGGGGTCGGCCCCAGCTCAGAGGGCCACCAAGTATCTCCTCATAGGTCCGTCCGCTTCCCAAAGATCATCACCTCCGTTTTTTTGGCGTTTAGTTGGAGACAGTTGGACGTCATCCAACCAGCCACCGCCCTGAGTCCTTCTCTGAATCTTGGGGCATCCACCCCAGAGTCCCCGCTGATCGTGACCGCTAGCTGGGTGTCATCTGCGTACGACACCATGGTCATACCACAGAGCTTCACAACCTCAGCCAGCGGCCTCACGTAGATGTTAAACAACATGGGGCTCAGTAAGGAACCCTGTGGGACCCCAAGAGACAGAGGATGACATTTGGACTGGTAGGGCGGGGATGCCACACAGAAGGAACGATCCCTGAGAAACGAACGGAACCACTGGCGTGCAGTGCCGATCACCCCTATCTCCTCAAGACGTTGCAGGGTGGGATTGCAGAACCTGCTGCAACATCTTTACCGTGCCGTTCAAGAAGAAATCCCCCATCTTTTCTATGCCCAAGTCCCGTAACGCCTTAAGGACCCCCTTCTCTGTCAGCGGGGCCAACCACACCGCCCATTCCACCCGCATGAGGGGGGAATACAGCAGCTCGCTATCCCGGGAGCGGACTAGCTCATGCCAAGCGTGGTTTGTGGCTGCAATAGAGTCTAGATTTCCAACCCTGCGGTCAACAGGGCCGCATATTGTGGCTGGGAGCGGGGTGGGATCAGCGAAGAGGCGCTCAAGTTTCATATGCGGGATGCCAGGGTCTACATGGATCCAAGTGTGTAGATGAGCCCCCTGCGCTATTCTGTAGTACCATTCCAAATCTGGAGCCCCCAGGCCCCCTCGTTTATAGGGGAGCATTAAAGTTTGCCATTGAACCCTCGGTTGTTTGCCCCCCCCACGCAAGCCTGATGAGCGTCTGCGTGAGCTGCTGGAAAAAAGCCTTTGAAAGCACTACGGGGATATTAGCAAAGAGAAAGAGGAACCTGGGGAGGACCACCATCTTCATTATTGCTATTCTGCCCATCAGGGACAGAGGGAGCCTGCACCACACCTCCACATCATCCACCAGCCTAGAGTACGCAACACCATAGTTCTCGCGCACCAGTATCTCAGGATCAGTGTGAACACGGATCCCCAAGTAGCGGATAGAGTCCGTGGTCCATTGCAGCGGGTACTCTGAGTCAAACGGGAGGGTCACCGGGTCAGAGGAAGCGCCACAGACTTATTCCAGTTGACCCGGAATCCAGACAGGGCTCCAAACCTCACCACTTCCCGCAAGACAGACGACAAGTTCTCCTCCGGTTCTCGAACATATAACAGGGTGTCATCAGCGTACGTCGAAATGCCAATCTGATAGGTAGGGAAGTTGATCCCTTCAAACCCATGGTATTCCCTAATAGCGCACGCCAGGGGTTCCGCCACTAAAGAAAACAGAAGCGGGGAGAGGGGGCAACCTTGTCGGGTGCTCCTGCTGATCTCAATCGGGGCAGTGACCGAGTTCCCTATCTTCAATCGTGCAGTCGGCTTATAGTACAGGGCCCCTAGCATCTGTAAAAAGGGTTCGCCAAGCCCATACTTGCGCAGAACCCTGAGCATAAACGGCCACTCCACTGAATCAAAGGCCTTTTCCATGTCCAGGAAGATAGCAACAGCCTTATTCTCTTGCCGGACATGTTGAATGGTGCCTAGCACCGTACGAATGTTGTAGGTCAAGTTCCGAGCGGGGACAAACCCAGCCTGCTCCGGGGCAACCAAATCTGGGACAAGTAGAGCCAAACGCGCCGCCAGAACTTTTGTGTATAATTTGGCGTCTACGTTAATCAGGGAGAGCGGCCTATATGAGCCACACTCATTAGGGGGTTTCCCCGGCTTCGGGATGGTAATGAGAAGCGCCTCCCTCATAGATTTCAGCATACTACCCTGTTGACAAATGTCATCAAAGAGCAGCATCAAGTAAGGGACAAGTTTGTCTTGGAAAGCCTTATAGAAGGCCACCGTGAGTCCATCAGCCCCCGGAGCGCTGCCTGATCTCATCCCCTCCAGCGCCTCCGTAATCTCCTCTTTCTGGAACGGTGCCATCAGAAATTCTCGCTGCCAATTGGCCAGGAAGGGCATCTGGATATAGCTGAGGTAGTCATCTATTTCCTCCTCTAGGTGACCTGACCTTGATTTATACAGTTCGGTATAATAAGCATGAAATTCCGCCAGTACATCCCTTTCCTCCGTAACCACCTCACCACTAGATGTTAGTAATTCCTCAATCACCAATAGCGGTCTGCTATTACGCATCAGTTTAGCCAACAGGGAGCCAGGGCGGTCCCGTTCCCTGTATGTGCGTGCCGTGGTGTACTTCCCCATATGTTGTATCATCCTATCCGCCTCATCACGGAATTCCGCTAGCAGGGATTTAAGCCTCTCATTCGTGACGGTATCCTCTGCACCCCCCGCTTGCCGCTCCAGATCAGACAGTTGCGTTTCCAAGTATTTAAATCGCTGCCTGATAGCTTTGAGCACCCCTGAGTGTTTGGCCATCGTCATTCCACGTATGTACACCTTGAACGCATCCCAAAGTACCTGGACACTATCCACCGACCCCACATTAGTCGAGAAGTAAGTGTCTGTATCCTCAGCTAATTCCCCTCTAAAGGCCTCATCCAGGAGTGAATATGGTGGGAACCTCCAGGTGAACGGGGGTATCCTTCTAGCCGGTGCCTCTAGTAGCAAAAGCAGTGGAGAATGGTCAGATAACGTGCGGGGCAATACTGCACACCCCTTCACCGAATTAAGGAGGGAGTGGGAGGCAAACCAATAATCAATTCTCGTGTGTATATTATGGTAGGCTGAGTAATGAGTGAAACCACCCTTCCCCGGGTGCCTATGACGCCACATATCCAACAAATCAAGCTTCACCAATTCCGCCTGCATGAGTAATGCCGAGGCCGCCGGGCTTTTGGAAGCACCAGCCGCCCTGTCCAGCTCTGGATCAAATACAAAATTGAAATCGCCCCCCCACAGCAACCTGGAGCCCTCATACTGTCTGCATAGGTCCGCTAGCGAGGTGTAAAAGGTAGGGGTGTCGTAATTGGGGCCATACACATTCACAACCAACAAGTCGTGGCCTTTCCCCACACAACGGGCAACAGTATATCGAACCTCCGGGTCCACAACAACCTTCTGCAGTTTCAATTGCGATTTGGGATTAGAACACGTAAGCACACCCCTTGCATGTGTAGTAAACCCTGCAGCAACACAAGCACTCCCAAGACCCCTGGTCAACAGCATAGGACTAGTTAGAGGCAGGTGGGTTTCCTGGCGCAGTGCGAGGTCAACCCTGTGACGCTGTAAGTATACTAGTACCTTCCGGAGTTTACGGAAATCATTCAGTCCCCTCACATTCCAAGTTAGCATTCTGATAGAGTTGGGGCCACTCTCCGGCCCTAAAATCTCAACGTCCACCATTGCAGACTAGTGAGCGAATCAACTTCGCACAGGTGGCGCAGCGGACACAGTCCTGTAGTAGGCTGAACAAAACCCTCCCCCCAACAGTCCCCAATTGGCATATGTAACATGGTCAACAAAAGAAGAATAGAACAACCACCCACCCACAGCCGACAAACCCCAGCCCGGTCAGACAGGTCCCACCACCACCCATCATCCACCCCCCAAAACCACCAGTTGACTCTACAGACCCAAGGGCCCCTCAAGAGAGCCAAAAGCCAAAAGCACAGGGGCAGAGTTTCCCAGCCAGACAACAGTACAATTGGGTCTAGGACCTTAAACCTCGGTTACTCCACCACCCCGCCCCCCACTAGCGTTCGGCACCCTCACCAGCTCAATACCTCATCATCAAAGAACTAAGCTCCCGCGCGTGGGAAGGCCCTCCCCAAAGCAACCGGCAGAAAGCAAAGCGTGCTGCCACCAGACCCCTAGTACATTCCTATTAGTTCAATGAGTAACTAACAAGATCTCACCCCACAGGTGCAACACAGTAGGCTCATAGCGTCTGTACAAGAGTCAAAAAATTCGGTAGGGCGCATTCGACCCAGAAAGGGGTCCACACACCCGATTTCCCCTGGCCGTCCATGTCAGCAGCAGCATCAGCGTCCTCTCGTTGACTCCTCGGACTGTTGCGTTGCTCCTTAGCCCACTCCTTCAGGGATTTTTTCAATTCCGCAGGGTCGGTGAAGAAGTGTGAGTGCCCTTGCCTGTTGATTCGGAGCCTTGCAGGGTACAACATGGCATAGTCCATCCCGAGGTCTCTCATTTGTTTCTTATATGGGGCAAAGCGCTTCCTTTCCTCCTGCACTCTCGCAGTGAAGTCCGGATAGAGGGAGATATTCATGCCCTCGAATTGCAAATTTCCTTTCTCCCTTGCCAGACGAAGCGCCAGATCCCTGTCTCTATAGTTCAAGAGCTTTGCAATAATCGGCCGCGGTGGGAAACCTGGTTGCCGTTTCGGCCCCAGAGTACGATGTGCCCTCTCGACAATGAACATAGGGGAGAAGACCTCCTCCCCTAACAGGGTCCGAAGCAGCTTCTCCACGAACAGTTCCATTTTACCAGTGTTGGTAGATTCCGCCACCCCAGTAATGCGAACGTTGGAGCGCCGTGAGCGTGCCTCCAAGTCCTCCGTCTTGTCTTGAATGACTTGAAGTAGCCTTCTGAACTGCTTGCGGTCTTTATCCCATTCCGTTTGGGCCTCCTCCGCCTCCGTCAGCCGCCTTTCTGCCATATCCAGCCGTTCGGCATGCTTATCGACTCTCTTGGACATGCGGTCCATCCTGTATGACAATGCATCAATTTTAGTGCCAATCGCCGCCATGCTGTACTGCAAGCCTTTCTCCATAGTTACCAGCATTTCGTGAATGTCCGCACACAGTGAGCTGTCGGAGGCTGTAGGCCGCGGCGAGGCATCTGGGGCTGGCCCCTCTGCACCTTTCGTTTTCCGCTGATCAAACGACAGTTTGGGCTGGGTTTTGTCGCCCTTCCCCATAGCGTTCCTGGTGGACATTCAGTCGAGGTGCCCAACCGCCAGCAGTAAACCACCAGCAAAAGTTAGGGGAGTAGAAAGGAGACACTGGGGCAGCAGGCCCCAGAGGACAAGGTGTTGCGCAGCAAGAAATGCGTCCAAGATGGCGGCTAATCACACGGCAGTACGAGTAGGCCCAGTCACCAGAGAGGCACACCACCGAGCACTCCGCTGTAACCAGTCCACACCAATGCCGGGCAGTTGGGCCACCACCACTCCAGAAAACCTCACATCCACAGTCCCACAGCCGTCCGTGGGATGCTCAGGGTTCAGGCACAGGCCGATAGATCGATCCCCAAGAAGGCTGGCAGCCGGCTAGAAACTTCCTCCGGTGTCCAGTAGTACCTCAAAAAAATAGCACCTCTGTTTCCTCCGAATGCACCATCGAAGGCCAGTTCACCACAACTCCGCTCGGAAACAGGGCGTGATATCGCCAAGCAGGACCAGTTGTTCAGTCACAGGAGAGGTAGACCGGCACCACTCTAGTACCGCAGGCCGCACGTAACGTGACGCAGCCCGGGCAGCCACTCAGGATAGACCGTGGATTACGGCCTGGTCCGCCACAGCACCGTCCTCCAAGCAGCAAAGCGACACCACACCGGATTTCGACCGGGGAAAGGCCCCCCGCTAGGCCGGAGCGTAGATAGAGAGTTCGCCTCAACTTTCAGAGCTAGTCAGGAGCCAAAAGAATAATTTTGACGGAGTTTAATGGGGCTCAGGCGAGGAGCTCAGCGCTCACACGTCTTTCATGGACGCCGGCAAGCTTCGCCCATCGTTAAATTGTGCACTTACCTGCAATAATCCATATGCCAGTGTTTAGGTCCCTACAGCCTGCCCCTCCCCGTTCCCGCCTCCCTGCCCCACCGTAACTCCCTCCACGACCCGCGGCTGCTATCTTGCAACATGGTGCATCTTGTAAATCACTGCTGCATTATAAAAGTGGTTGTAGGGGTGGGTAACCCAATATACCCTTGCGGGCTTGGGCAGTCAATATGTTTAAAGTAAAAGGTGCCAGCAAGGGATTTGTTTACAAATCAAAGTTAAAACAGTGTAGTGAAGTCTATATTATTTAGACTTATCAGCTGAGCAGAACAGCAACTGTTCTTCGTATTTATTGTCTGTTTATGGACCTTAAAGAAGCTACCACACTAGCCCCAAATAAGTCAAACAAATTAAACAGATAACCAGCACTATTTGTGATTTTGCTCAATAAATGAACTATTGGAACCAAAAAGGAAGATAAAGCAACACGGACAAGTTTGTTCTTCAAAGAAAATTATTATTTATATTCTTTTAAGTTCAAAATTGACGAATTGTGTAGGGTACACAACCAATGGAAATTGCATATATATCTTAAGTAAATGGAAATGACAAAACAAACCATTAATACATAAGAAAACAATCCAGTCTAACAAAATATATAAAATTGACTTCTTTTAAAAATAATAAATAGAAAGTCAAATGCAGGATGTTGACTTGGACTGGTGTGTCGACGTTTCGGTCTCAAAGGTGAAATCCAAAGACCATCATCAGGACAGTGAATTTAATGCAATGTAGTTGACCCTTATGGATGAAAATCAGAACAAGCTGTGAATAATCAGAGCTGATCTCGAAAGTCAAGGTTCTTGGCCTTGAGGGAACGAAAAATCTCCCCTGTAATTGCGTCCATATATTCAGGCCGAATGGTATTCAAACCTAATGGTGATGAATCCTTTGTATTCAATCTCGGGAAACAAGAATGTTTTTGAAAAATGGCGTAAAAGATGAAAGGGTTCCTCTGCGTCACGTCAAAGGTGATTGACGTGACGCAGAGGAACCCTTTCGTCTTTTCGAGATGTCATCAGTGATGTCATCAGTGATGTCACTGACCATGTCATGAATGATGTAATATGTGACATCATTAGCAGTGGATTGCGGGTGCGCGATATATAGTTAGTGCACCTAACTATATATGGAATTTCAATGGTTTTGTGCAAGTAAAATAAGGTTTTGTAAATGCTAATCCCTAACTATATATGGTCTATAACCTATGGTTTTTTCAGTGAATATATATATATATATATATATATATATATATATATATATATATATATATATATATATGAACCAAAACACCCAACTTCCACAGGGACTCCATGGAAAGCAGGCACGGACACAAAGTGGCATTGGAATCCGCATTTATTTTTCAGTGCAGGCTGCCCTCAATCCCGAGCACAAGGAGAGACGCGTTTCAGCCTTCAAGAGGCCTTTGTCAATCTAGTTTGGCAATACATAACACATTCCTTAAATAGCCCATCCCACTGACCTAATTGCTAAACATGGAAGACATACTATAGCGAATGTATTTCCCATTGCAGCTTAAATGCAACATGCTCGCGCTGTCTGAAGCTTTTCATAAACATAAATGTAGGTAAGATGCAACATAATTATATATAGTGTGCACAATGCATTACCCAAAGTTGCTAAGTTACCAGTAAAGCAGACAAAATATGTGATAAAGCATGTATGACAATTTAAAGCACTGCTCAGTGGGATACAACCGGGCACTTCAAACTGTTCAGCCAAACTAACATCCTGTGTAGCCAATATATTATAAAAATTATCACAAACTAATTTTAAAACTGCTGCCACACATACTGAATAGTAGTCCATAATGACTGTCCATCGTCCCGATAGCTCATATGAGCTCTTGTCAGTTCCGCCACAGCACGACCTCTGACCCAGTCCGGGAAGGAGAAGTGATCTCTGCCCTATTATTGCCAGAAGCTGCTGCGTGGAGCCCTGGGCTCAGTGAGCGTTCTTCGTACATGAAATAACATCTTTACATCGTTAAGGAAATATTGCTCCTGAGTTAATACGGACTGAAGCTTAAAATCCCTTAAGGACTGCAAATCCCACAATGCAGCAACTTAGTCTATTAAATGCAGGCAATTTAGAATTCCTGATATTGTTATAAGGCCAGTGTCAATGTGGCGTTTCATATCTGGGCAAGGACAAGTAATATCCAAAGGACAAAAACGGCAAGCATAAAAATGTTTAAATGGCACAACCTCGGGATTGAGAGGGACCCATCTGCAAAATCAATAACGCCATCACCACCTCACCGCATCGGCGTTGTAGCGTCTGCGGTGCCCAGTCACCAGTATGCGCCAGTACTCCAGGCAAGGCATTTCTTGTCAGCGAGGTGCAGATCTATGCTGGCAGTCACGAAAACCGCCCCGCTCTGAGACCCACGTCCCCACGGCAGTCATCCTCGTTCCTTATCCAGGTCACACAGCTGGGGGCTCCCCTGATAGCACTCCAGTACTTCTTCACAAACACGGTCTGATAGGAGAGCCACAAAACGACTGGTGTTCCGTGAAAGCGTGACGACCATTCACGCTGTATCACAATGAACCAAAACACCCAACTTCCACAGGGACTCCATGGAAAGCAGGCACGGACACAAAGTGGCATTGGAATCCGCATTTATTTTTCAGTGCAGGCTGCCCTCAATCCCGAGCACAAGGAGAGACGCGTTTCAGCCTTCAAGAGGCCTTTGTCAATCTAGTTTGGCAATACATAACACATTCCTTAAATAGCCCATCCCACTGACCTAATTGCTAAACATGGAAGACATACTATAGCGAATGTATTTCCCATTGCAGCTTAAATGCAACATGCTCGCGCTGTCTGAAGCTTTTCATAAACATAAATGTAGGTAAGATGCAACATAATTATATATAGTGTGCACAATGCATTACCCAAAGTTGCTAAGTTACCAGTAAAGCAGACAAAATATGTGATAAAGCATGTATGACAATTTAAAGCACTGCTCAGTGGGATACAACCGGGCACTTCAAACTGTTCAGCCAAACTAACATCCTGTGTAGCCAATATATTATAAAAATTATATATTATATATTATATATTACCTACTGGCGGTCGCCAGTAGGTATATATAGTTAGGATTTTTTTCCTGTGGGATTTTTGAAAATTCTATGTCAAATAACTTTGGCGTTTGTGGACCGAATTGGCTGGAATTTTCAGGAAAATGGCACATTTTGTTTCTGAGCAGCCCCTGAAAATTTGGGGGGGTTTCGTCAAGGGGGGGGGCGAGAAAAAAGGGGTTTCCCACAACGCGTTCTTTTATACATTGAGTTTTCCTCAGGGCGGTTGGACTCACTTTTAGCTCGAACGCCTGAATGGATTTACACGAAACTTGGCAAAATTGTAGATATAGTTTGCCCGACATGCCTTTGCTATGTCTCAATATATGTGCTCCAGTGGATTTTGAGAAATTAACATTTTAAAAAACAGATATATCTGTGACAGCGCTCCGGTTAGCGCTCCGGTTCGCGTACCTGACGCGCAACGGAACTTCACGAAGCAAAGCTGATTGGCTCTCCGGTGTCTGCCAACATTCTAAACAGTCCGGACCGGCCACCATCTTGTCTCTCGGTAGGATCGAGAGACAAGAGGAGGAGAAAAACGAAGGGGGAATTTAATGAAAGGGGGCAAGGTAGACCCCTCTTGACCCCCTAGGAATGATGTTGGGGTTATTAAAGGGTCCCGTGGGGCAAATAAAAAAAATTTGATTTTTCGCGGTAGAAGCGCTTCCCGGTATGCGAACCGGGTCGCTCACCGGTAGCGTAACAGGAGTTTGCCATTTTGTGTTTCGTTTGAATTAAATCACAAGATGGAGGAAAAACAATGTGGGAAATGGGTATAAGGGGGCACGGGAGACGTATCCTGACCCCCTAGGTTTTCTGAGGGTGGCTGAGGAGGCTCATATATGTTGGAATTAAAAAAAAAATTGAATTTTTCGCACGGTTAGCTGCCGGTACGCGAACCGGGTAGCGAACCGGGAAGCGAACATAAGTGAAAATTAGTGAAAAAAGGTACATTCGAAATTTGGAAAGACTAATTATAGTTAAGGTAGCTCCGAAAAGAGCTTTTGTGTTCTGTGTAAGTTCTAGGTAAGTAGGTACCAATACACAGTCTCAAATTTTGTATGAAAACTCTGTTGCCCTCATCTGAGAAGTGCACACCATCTCCTCTGTAGATATCTTGCATGTAGTAACGCAAGTTATTGTTGTAGATGGCGCCCATTCCATGGTCTCTCATATAAGCTGAAACAGACTTATTTACATGATTCCTCGCTTTCTCAATTTGTGGACAAAATTGATTGGACCACCTCCATTTCTGTCTTTGGCATATATTGGAATATACCAAGGCAGTTTGAGGGAAAAGTGTCATCAATTGCTCAAAGGTGTCCTTTAAGAGCATTTCCAGACCTACCCCAGTCAAAATGCCCAAATCATTTCCTCCACAGTGCACTATTATGAGGTCAGGGTTTGGCAAATGCAAAAAGGTTTTCACCAATGGTATCAATTGGTGACATCTCAATCCTCTTTGCCCAATCCATTTGATATCCACATTTTGAAAATTGAGGTTGTGTAAATTTCTGTTATCAGCATACCTGCGAGCCCAGTGGATATAGCTATGTCTAAGAATCCAGACAGAAAACATGGCGAGAGGAGGTTCTGCTGCAGTCAGATGAAGTGTGGGAATGAAATGGCAGTTGAAACAGTAGGAGTTTGCAAAGAAAAAAAACTGTGGAGTTTCAGTGCTAATGGTTCATTAGCAATGATTGGTGGATTTCCATTGCTGAAAACAGAAAGTTAGGGTGCATGGATGTGTTCTTTGAAAGATGTAATTTGAATGGTTAATAAAAAATGATTTTATGAAAGATTGCAGTGGATTAGCAGGTGTACTGAGAGTTCAGAGTTCATTTGAAACATTGTTGTGTGAACTTGTAAACATGAGAGGTCTGGCAGGAGGTAGTTGCTATGGAAAAAGGGCAGAAAGGGCAGAGGGGGGAAGGGTGTTGATTTGAAAAAAGTGAGGGAAGAGTTTTGATTGGCTGACATGGGAGATATGTGTGATGAATATCAGCATTTATGTGCCTTTCTTGGTTGCAGCCTCTGGAGTGCATACCTTTTGTTCTGCTAAAGAAAAATTGGTGTGTTTCTGAGACTGTTTTGTAATTCAAAAAGCATTTGCTAAGGTGAGATATGGTTTCTTTATTTTAGATAGAGACTAGTATGCTTTTTGGAGAAAATAAGAAAGCCAGCTGTGTATTTAAAATGATGTTTTGAGTCAAGTGTTTGCATTATGTTTTCCAAGAAGATTTTGCATTCTTTTACAAGTTGTAATTGCAGATAATGTCAAGTATTAGTACTGACAAGGTGTGGTTGTACATAGGAGCTGTGCTGTGTTTACTAATATATATATATATATATATATATATATATATATATATATATATATATATATATATATATATATATATATATATATATATATTCACTGAAAAAACCATAGGTTATAGACCATATATAGTTAGGAATTAGCATTTACAAAACCTTGAAAATTCACTGAAAAAACCATGGGTTATAGACCATATATAGTTAGGAATTAGCATTTACAAAACCTTATTTTACTCACACAAAACCATTGAAATTCGCATATATAGTTAGTTGCACTAACTATATATCGCGTACCCGCAATCCACTGCTGATGATGTCACATATTACATCATTCATGACATGGTCAGTGACATCACTGATGACATCACTAATGACATCTCAAATGACATCACTGATGACATCACCCAGTGACTGTATGTTTCTGTAAAATTAAAATATGTCTTACATATTGAAGAATGAGTGGATGTATAAGTGTCTGGATGAAGGATTTAGTAGGTGCCTGACTGACTGTATGAGAGAGTGATTAAATGTGTCTCACTGAGTGCATGGGTTAGTGACTAAACTGTCTTAATTTGTGCATCATTATATCTGTTGTTCTGTAAACTGCTGCATGTGTTGATCAGTAGCTATATGAGTAACTATATGGGTTATTGATTGGTTGGCCAAGTATTTGTATGGGAGAGTGAGTGTGTGTGTGTGTGTGGGTGGCTGAGAGGTGTGTAACTCTGTGCATAGATGTGTGAGCAGTTGATTCACTAGATGTATGGGTTCAAAAGTGCATGTGGAATCAGCTGTATGGGCGGTTGACTGTGTGCATGAGTGTATTGGTGAGTGAATGGATATCTCAGTGCTACATGTCAAAGTAAGTACATATGTAAAACACAGTACATGTGAGAGTTGACATATATAAATAACTGTGCATAAGAGCCAGTGAATGTGTGAGTGGCTGTATGGATCATTGTAAACTTGTATCAGGGATTGTATAAGAGAGTAAATATGTGTTAGTATATATTTGAATAAGTAAGGTCTGTATAACTGTATAGTTGAGGAAATGGAGGTGTGATTGATTTTTTGCATGACTGACTAGGTGTGTGAGTAACTCCATGGATGAGTGACAGTCTGTGAGTGTCTGTTTACACTGATTGTATCTAAGGTTATATTAGAATCTGAAGAGGTTCATTGTATTATCACATAAATGATATCATCAGTGATGTGATGAGTAATGTCAAATGAGATGTCATCAGTGATGTCATTTGAGATGTCATCAGTTATGTCATTTGAGATGTCATCAGTGATGTCATCAGTGATGTCACTGACCATGTCATGAATGATGTAATATGTGACATCATCAGCAGTGGATTGCGGGTGCGCGATATATAGTTAGTGCAACTAACTATACATGCGAATTTCAATGGTTTTGTGTGAGTAAAATAAGGTTTTGTAAATGCTAATTCCTAACTATATATGGTCTATAACCCATGGTTTTTTCAGTGAATATATATATATATATATATATATATATATATATATATATATTACCTACTGGCGGTCGCCAGTAGGTATATATAGTTAGGATTTTTTCCCTATGGGATTTCTGAAAATTCTATGTCTAATAACTTTGGCGTTTGTGGACGGAATTGGCTGAAATTTTCAGGAAAATGGCACATTTTGTTTCTGAGCAGCCCCGATGTGCCTTTGCTAGGTCTCAATATATGTGCTTCAGTGGATTTTGAGAAATTAACGTTTAAAACAAGATATATATCTGTAACAGCGCTCCGGGCAGCGCTCCGGTTCGCGAACTTTTCGCGTATCGGAACTTTGCGAAGTGAAGCTGATTGGCTCTCCGGTGTCTGTCAACATTCTAAACAGTCCAGAGCGGCCGCCATCTTGTCTCTCGGTAGGATCGAGAGACAAGAGGAGGCCAAAACAAAGGGGGAAATGAAGGAAAGAGGGCAAGGTAGACCCCTTCTGATCCCCTAGGATTGATGAGGGGGATATTATAAAGCCACGCGGGGCCAAAAAAAAAAAAAAAATCCGATTTTTTCGCCGTAGAGACGCGTCTTGGTACGCGAACCGGGCAGCTAACCGGGCAGCTAACCGGGAAGCTAACCGGCAGTGTAACAGGAGTCTGAGGAGAAGCTGATTGGCTGTTATCATTGTAAACAGTCTGGAGCGGCCGCCATCTTGTCTCTCTGTGGGATCGAGAGACAAGAGGTGGAAAAAAAAAAGGTGTAAATGAATGAAAGGGGTAAGGCAGACCCCTCCTGAACCCCTAGGATTGATGAGGGGGCTATTAAAGTTCCCTGGGGGTGAAAAAAAAAACAAAAATTGCGATTTTTCGCGGTAAAGGTGCTTCCTGGTACGTTAACCGGGCAGCTAACCGGCAGCGTAACGGGAGTCCGACATATTGTGTTTTTTGAACGTTTGTGATATGTGCACATGTGGATTTTGTCTAATTAAGGTTAAAAAAATATATATATATCTTTAAGCGTGTTCTGGCGCGCTTACGTTTTGGGTTTGGTTTGCGCTGCAGAGACGATACGTCACGGTTATGCGATGCATCATGAGGCGTCTCACGGGCTACTAATACGTCACTTAATAAAGAATTTATTTTACAGCTATAGATATTAGCTTTTAAAAAACCAATGAAATTCACAGAAAAAACCATAGGTTATAGACCATATACAGTTAGGAATTTGCATTTACAAAACCTTGAAAATTCACTGAAAAAACCATAGGTTATAGACCATATATAGTTAGGGATTAGCATTTAAAAAACCTTATTTTATTTGCACAAAACCATTGAAATTCCATATATAGTTAGTTGCACTAACTATATATCGCGGACCCGCAATCCACTGCTAATGATGTCACATATTACATCATTCATGACATGGTCAGTGACATCACTGATGACATCTCAAATGACATCACTGATGACATCACTGATGACATCTCAAATGACATCACTGATGACATCACTGACATCTCATTTGACATTACTGATTACATCACTGATGATATCATTTATGTGATAATACATCTTCAGACTCTAATATAACCTTAGATACACTCAGTGTAAACAGGCACTCACAGACTGTCACACATCCATGGAGTTACTCACACACCTAGTCAGTCATGCAAAGAATCAATCACATCTCCATTTCCTCAACTATACAGTTATACACACCTTACTTATTCAAACATATACTAACACATATTTACTCTCTTATACAATCCTTGATACACGTTCACAATGATTCATACAGCCACTCTCACATTCACTGGCTCTTATGTTCAGTTATTTATATATGTCAACTCTCACATGGAGTGTGTTTTACATATGTACTTACTTTGACATGTAGCACTGAGATATCCATTCACTCACCAATATACTCATGCACACAGTCAACTGTCCATACAGCTGTTTCTACATGCACTTTTGAACCCATACACCTAGGGAATCAACTGCTCACACATCTATGCACAGAGTTATACACCTCCCAGCCACCCACACACATACTCAGTCTCCCATACAAATACTTGGGCAACCATTCAATAACCCATATAGTTACTGATATAGCTACTGATTTAAACATGCAGCAATTTACAGAAGAACATAAATAATGATTGCCAAATTAAGACACTTTAATCACTAACCCATGCACTCAGTGAGACACATTTAATCATTCTCTCATACAGTCAGTCATGCACCTACTAAATCCTTCATCCAGACACTTATACATCCACTCATTCTTCAATATGTAAGACATATTTTAACTTTACAGAAACATACAGTCACTGGGTGTTGTCATCAGTGATGTCATCAGTGATGTCATCAGTGATGTCATTTGAGATGTCATCAGTGAAGTCATCAGTGATGTCACTGACCATGTCATGAATGATGTAATATGTGACATCATTAGCAGTGGATTGCGGGTCCGCGATATATAGTTAGTGCAACTAACTATATATGGAATTTCAATGGTTTTGTGCAAATAAAATAAGGTTTTTTAAATGCTAATCCCTAACTATATATGGTCTATAACCTATGGTTTTTTCAGTGAATATATATATATATATTACCTACTGGCGGTCGCCAGTAGGTATATATAGTTAGGATTTTTTCTCTATGGGATTTTTGAAAATTCTATGTCTAATAACTTTGGCGTTTGTGTACGGAATTGGCTGAAATTTTCAGGAAAATGGAACATTTTGTTTCTGAGCAGCACCTGACAATTTGGGGGGGTTTCATCAAGGGGGGGCCGAGAAAAAAGGGGGGTCCCAAAACGCGTTTTTCCCATGTTAATTTCCATAGGGCGGTTGGCCTCACTTTTAGCTCGAACGGCTGAATGGATTTGCACGAAACTTGGCAAAATTGTAGGGACTGTTAGCCCGATGTGCCTTTGCTAGGTCTCAATATATGTGCTCCAGTGGATTTTGAGTAATTTAGGTTCAAAAAAAGATATATATCTGGGCGGAGCCTAACCACACATCTGATCTGATTGGCTGTCAGCACTTCATCCAAGAAGTGTTGGCAGCCATCTTGGGACCAATATACATGATAGCACCTCATTAAAAAGCATTGTAGTTAATAGAGGGTTTTAGGACTTTAGTTACATTATAAATCATTTGTTGATGGTACCATACTCGTTTTAGGAATTGTGGTGGGTTCTAAGGTGATTTTACCATGTGAAAAAACCTTCTGCTGTGATATCATGAATATTGTTTGAAAGAAAACTTATATCTCATGATTTTCCCACAGTGGTTTGGAAGGGGATCTATAAGCTAAACTGAAAGCATATTTTCTGTAAATTCGCATTATCTTTCTCAGTCATGTGAAAATGAAGTCTGACATTCTCAGTAAAACATGTACATCCAACAAGGACAGAGACTGTCAGTTGATTCCTTTGTGTTCTACTGCAGCCTCCTAGAGTGTTCTAAAGAAAATCTAGAGCGCTAACAGTCCTACTTATTACAAAGGTATGGCACACCTGAAGCCATCTTGATTGGAATAAAGTGGTAACTCTTAAAACATTTAATTTAAAAAGAAACAACATGAGGGTGTATATTTTCCCATAGAAAGTATGATTAGTGCTGCAGAATGAAAAATTAGGGCACATTTTGAGTGACTTCTCAAATCCTTTTCTATTTCATTAAAACATTCTGACATGCAGTCTCCCAAAATGGCCACCAGAGACAAAAGAGCCCAAATGTAGCCCAAATATCACCCAGATGTAGCCCAAGTATAGCCCAATGACAGAATGTCCCAGAGTGTTCTAAAGAACAACTAGAGTGCTAACAGTCCTACTTATTACAAAGGTATGGCACACCTGAAGCCATCGTGATTGGAATAAAGTGGTAACTCTTAAAACATTTAATTTAAAAAGAAACAACATGAGGGAGTATATTTTGCCATAGAAGGTATGATTAGTGCTGCAGAATGAAAAATTAGGGCACATTTTGAGTGACTTCTCAAATCCTTTTCTATTTCATTAAAACATTCTGACATGCAGTCTCCCAAAATGGCCACCAGAGACAAAAGAGCCCAAATGTAGCCCAAATATCACCCAGATGTAGCCCAAGTATAGCCCAATGACAGAATGTCCCAGAGTGTTCTAAAGAACAACTAGAGCGCTAACAGTCCTACTTATTACAAAGGTATGGCACACCTGAAGCCATCTTGATTGGAATAAAGTGGTAACTCTTAAAACATTTAATTTAAAAAGAAACAACATGAGGGGGTATATTTTGCCATAGAAAGTATGATTAGTGCTGCAGAATGAAAAATTAGGGCACATTTTGAGCGACTTCTCAAATCCTTTTCTATTTCATTAAAACATTCTGACATGCAGTCTCCCAAAATGGCTACCAGAGACAAAAGAGCCCAAATGTAGCCCAAATATCACCCAGATGTAGCCCAAGTATAGCCCAATGACAGTATGTCCCAGAGTGTTCTAAAGAACAACTAGACCGCTAACAGTCCTTCTTATTACAAAGGTATAGCACACCTGGAGCCATCGTGATGGGAATAAAGTGGTAACTCTTAAAACATTTAATTTAAAAAGGAACAAAATGAGGGGGTATATTATGCAATAGAAGGTATTATTAGTGCTGCAGAAAGAAAAATTAGGGCACATTTTGAGTGACTTTTCAAATCCTCTTCTATTTCATTAAAAAATTCTGACATGCAGTCTCCCAAAATAGCCACCAGAGACAAAAGAGCCCAAATGTAGCCCAAATATCACCCAGATGTAGCCCAAGTGTAGCCCAATGACAGAATGTCCCAGAGTGTTCTAAAGAACAACTAGAGCGCTAACAGTCCTACTTATTACAAAGGTATGGCACACCTGAAGCCATCTTGATTGGAATAAAGTGGTAACTCTTAAACATTTAATTTAAAAAGGAACAAAATGAGGAGGTATATTTTGCCATATGAATTATGATTAGTGCTGCAGAAAGAAAAATTAGGGCACATTTTGAGTGACTTCTCAAACCCTCTTCAATTTCATTAAAAAATTCTGACATACAGTCTCCCAAGATGGCCACCAGAGACAAAAGAGCCTAAATGTAGCCCAAATATCACCCAGATGTACCCCAAGTATAGCCCAATGACAGAATGTCCCAGAGTGTTCTAAAGAACAACTAGAGCGCTAACAGTCTTACTTATGACAAAAGTATGGCACACCAGAAGCCATCTTGATTGGAATGAAGTGGTAAGTCTGAAAACACTCAATTTAAAAAGGAACAACATGAGGGGGTTAATTTTGCCATAGAAAGTATGATTAGTGCTTCTGAAAGAAAAATTAGGGATAATTTTGAGTGACTTCTCAAATCCTCTTCTATTTCATTAAAAAAATTCTGACATGCAGACTGAAACATGCACTTTGAATACCAGCAGCAGACGTCCCTGGTGAGCAGTAGCTTTACTACAGTGATCTAATGTGCAACTAGAGTGCTAACATTCAGAATTTATGGCAAATGTGTGACACATCTGAATGCCTTCTTGATGGAACCAAAGTAAACAAGCATTGAAAATGCAATAGATCTCGCCCTCGTTTAAGTTAAGGCCATTCTGTTTGTAATGAGGTGGCTTTTTAGCTTTGCTTTTATTAGTGTTTTTTCAACTTTCATGTAAATAACATGCATCTGTATGCATATAAGTATATGTATGCATGCATTTATGTTTGTATTTATATAGATATACAGATGATATATGTTTATATATGTATGTATATATATATATATTCACTGAAAAAACCATAGGCTATAGACCATATATAGTTAGGAATTAGCATTTACAAAACCTTGAAAATTCACTGAAAAAACCATAGGTTATAGACCATATATAGTTAGGAATTAGCATTTACAAAACCTTGAAAATTCACTGAAAAAACCATAGGTTATAGACCATATATAGTTAGGAATTCGCATTTACAAAACCTTATTTTACTCACACAAAACCATTGAAATTTGCATATATAGTTAGTTGCACTAACTATATATCGCGCACCCGCAATCCACTGCTGATCATGTCACATATTACATCATTCATGACATGGTCAGTGACATCACTGATGACATCTCAAATTACATCACTGATGACATCACTGATGACATCTCAAATGACATCACTGATGACATCACTGATGACATCTCATTTGACATTACTGATCACATCACTGATGACATCATTCATGTGATAATACGATGAACCTCTTAAGACTCTAATATAACCTTAGATACACTCAGTATAAACAGACACTCACAGACTGTCACTCATCCATGGAGTTACTCACACACCTAGTCAGTCATGCAAAGAATCAATCACACCTCCATTTCCTCAACTATACAGTTATACACACCTTACTTATTCAAACATATACTAACACATATTTACTCTCTTATACAATCCTTGAAACAAGTTCACAATGATCCATACAGCCACTCACACATTCACTGGCTCTTATGCACAGTTATTTATATATGTCAACTCTCACATGTACTGTGTTTTACATATGTACTTACTTTGGCATGTAGCACTGAGATATCCATTCACTCACCAATACACTCATGCACACAGTCAACCGCCCATACAGCTGTTTCCACATGCACTTTTGAACCCATACATCTAGTGAATCAACTGCTCACACATCTATGCACAGAGTCATACACCTCCCAGCCACCCACACACACACTCAGTCTCCCATACAAATACTTGGGCAACCAATCAATAACCCATATAGTTACTCATATAGCTACTGATCAACACATGCAGCAGTTTACAGAACAACAGACTTAATGATGCACAAATTAAGACAGTTTAGTCACTAACCCATGCACTCAGTGAGACACATTTAATCACTCACTCATACAGTCAGTCATGCACCTACTAAATCCTTCATCCAGACACTTATACATCCACTCATTCTTCAATATGTAAGAAATATTTTATCTTTACAGAAACATACAGTCACTGGATGATGTCATCAGTGATGTCATCAGTGATGTCATTTGAGATGTCATCAGTGATGTCATCAGTGATGTCACTGACCATGTCATGAATGATGTAATATGTGACATGATCAGCAGTGGATTGCGGGTGCGCGATATATAGTTAGTGCAACTAACTATATATGCAAATTTCAATGGTTTTGTGTGAGTAAAATAAGGTTTTGTAAATGCGAATTCCTAACTATATATGGTCTATAACCTATGGTTTTTTCAGTGAATATATATATATATATATATATATATATTACCTACTGGCGTGTCGCCAGTAGGTATATATAGTTAGGATTTTTTGTCTATGGAACTTTTGAAAATTTTATGTCTAATAACTTTGGCGTTTGTGGACGGAATCGGCTGAAATTTTCAGGAAAATGGCACATTTTGTTTCTGAGTAGCCTCAAGGGGGGGCCGAGAAAAAAGGGGGGTCCCAAAACGCGTTTTTCCCATGTTCATTTCCATAGGGCCTTTGGCCTCACTTTTAGCTCGAACGGCTGAATGGATTTGCACGAAACTTGGCAAAATTGTAGTGATTGTTAGCCCGATGTGCCTTTGCTAGGTCTCAATATATGTGCTCCAGTGGATTTTGAGAAATTAACGTTCAAAACAAGATATATATCTGTAACAGCGCTCCGGGCTGCGCTCCGGTCCGCTTACTTTTCGCGAAACGGAACTTTGCGATGCGAAGCTGATTGGCTCCCCGGTGTCTGTCAACATTCTAAACAGTCCGGAGCGGCCGCCATCTTATCTCTCGGTAGGATCGAGAGAGAAGAAGAGGTGAAAAACGAAGGGGGAATTTAATGAAAGGGGGCAAGGTATACCCCTCTTGACCCCCTAGGAATGTTGTTGGGGTTATTAAAGGGTCTCGTGGGGAAAATAAAAATAAAAATATTTTTCATGGTAGAAGCGCTTCCCAGGCCGCGAACTGGGCCGCAAACTGGTAGCGAAACGGGAATTCGCCATTTTGTGCTTCGTTTTAATTAAATTACTAGGTATAAGGGGGTGCGGGAGACATATGCTAATCCCTTATGTTTTCTGAGGGTGGCTGAGGAGGCTCATATATGTTGATACATGTCTTCCAGCGGCTGTGCGTGAGCTTTTTTTTTTGCTGCGTGACGTCTGTTAACGTTCGATTCGATGGAAATCAGGAAGTGTTGACCGCCAATTTGTCAGTGCGATAAAATATTTTGTTATAAATGAATCCTTATTGATAAACATTGTCTGCGCCATCTTGCCTTTTTTCCAATGGCACAATTTTGTCGTGCACGGCAGCCATTTTAGATGCCAGGCCAGTCCCAGGCTATCACCTAGCCCTGCGGATGTAGTTCATGGCCCCAGCTGTAGAGAATCCAGACTAGGCATGAGCGAATTTTGCGGATCTCGCGTTCGCGAATTTTGCGGATTTGCGGATTCGCAATCCGCAAAATCCGCGAATTCCCGCGAATTTGCGGATTTTTTTTTTGTGTTCGCCCGTGTTTCTGCCAGTTCGCGAGGGTTTTGTACACTTTCGCAAATTGCGAACTTACCTGTCGGGTCGCAAGTTTCGCGAACTTGTTGTTTCTACGTGTCCAGCCTGTTTGGGACACTCTTCTTCATCACTGCCACTCTCTGTCACCACTGCCACTCTCTGACTACTCATGCCACCCTCTGGCCCACCCATGCCACCCTCTGTTTCATCACCACACCCTCTGGTTGTCCAGTGTACATTATTTTCGGCAAAGCAAAGCACACCTTCCCTGCCTCAAGTGACCTGAATTAATTTGGGGCTGATTAATGTGTCACAGAATATTTTTTTAGCTGGCACCTGCTTCCTTAGTGCGCCCTGATTAGTGATCTTTTGCACTTGCTAAGTGCTTTCATTGTTGCAAAATTAGTTACAACACCTGCCCTGCCCCAACTGACAATAATGAATTAGGGGCTGATTAATGGATTTTAACTTCCAGCCTGGCTCCTGCTTGTCTCCCTTAGCTGTAATTCAGGACCTTTGTGGCATATGTGTAACTATTCTGAGGTTCAGAGCAGGGTCACATAATAGTTTCAACTGGCAACTGAACTCTGGAGGGGCCCCTCAGGAAGCACTACAGGAAATGGCTACTAATGATGAGGCTGAACTTTTGAACCTGGTAAGTAGTTACTTTCAGTTTTGCTAGGATCGTATTTCTGCAATTTTGCACTTATTCGCGGGGCGCGAACTCACGCGAACTCACGCGAACATTGCGAGCAGTGCGAGCAAAATCCGCTGCTCGCGGATTTGCGGATTTTGCGGGAGATTCGCAAATCTCGCGGATTGCGGATTTCCCGAAAATCCGCAAAATCCGCGAGCGGAACGGATTTTCCGCCCACCCCTAATCCAGACATGCCAACCCTCCCGATTCAGGCGTGAGACTACTGATTTCAGTGCTAGTCTCCCGCCTCCCGATTTCTGCAAGCAAAAACCCGGGGGCATATTACCAACAACTAGCGATAATTTTTGTCTCTAACTTGTTTAGAGACAAAAATTATCGCCGCACATCGGCGATTTTTATCGCAGATAAACCTTGCTATTAGCAAGGTTTATCGCAAATGCGATAAAAAACGGCCGCATTGCATGAATATCGCTGAAAAGTCAGCGATATTCATGCATTATCGAGCAAATGCTCTTAGCCATGTTATCCACCTCCCATTGGATAACATGGCTAAGAAATGCTCAGGGCAGGTGTTAGCTTTTGGAGATATTCGCGCTTAGCGCGAATATCTCCAAAAGTTGGTAATAGGAGATAGCGATGTTAGGGACTGTTTGCAGTCGCTAACATCTTGGCACGCCCACTTTGCATGTCATTAGTGATAAATATCACTGACATGCAAAGCGGGGCCCAAGATGGTCGCTATCTCCTTTTAGCTGTCACTAACTGGTGTTAGCGACAGCTTGGTAATAGGGAGATAATTTTATCTCCGCTTTCTTGGCTTTTAAAGCCAAAAAAGCGGAGATAAACCCCCTTGATAATATGCCCCACGATTCCTCGGGGTTTCAGCTGACAAGGCTTGGTATTGTGTTACGTGGTAATTCTTCCAGGAAACGTCAGAGGGTCGATGCAGGGGTTCTAGAAGGGGTGATAAACCATTTAAGCCTCATGAACAAGCGCATGGTCTTTTAAAGATCTGTGAAGTACTCGGGGCGGCGGTGTGTGTGTGTCCTTTTTCAGGAGCGGGCGGGGGGGGGGCACTGCCAGCAACTTGCCAGGCCAGGCAGTGTTCAACACTTGCATCACCCTTTCTCTGCCTGCTATTGCGCTCCATGCTTCGGAAAGGTAAGAAAAAGAACGTGCATTTGAGTTTGAAATGTCCGATCCTGTAGCAGTACACTTGCAAAGCCCACACATGACAATAACCCGATTCAAGGCCCCATTCACCCGATTTTTTAAAAATATATAGCACTCCAACAAAGTAGGATTATAAAACTTTATTAACTTTTAAATATAACGAACGGAACAAAAACTGTAAAAACATTTAAACATTTTTGACAAAAAAAGCAACAATGGTCAGAAGCTGTCTTTTGTGCGAATAGTCCCAAGGCAGCACAACGTGCTGAGTTCTGGACGGCACCCAGGTGATGTCACCTGGGTGCCGCACTGGTTTTTGGGATCCTACAATGCAGCTCAGAAAAACAGCGTGGGGCGTCCCGGGTGGTGCGGGGGGAGGCCTCGTCAGTAGCGGTCTGTTGTGCGAATAGTCCCAAGGCAGCAGAACGCGCTGAGATGTGGATGGCACCCAGGTGATGTCCAGTAAACTGCTGCACTGGTTTTGGTATCCTACAATGCTGCTCCGAAAATTGGCGTGGGGCGGCCCGGGGGGGGCGTGGGGGAGGCGGCGTGAACGGGCCTCCCCAGGTGGCGGCCATCCAGCTGAGTTGCGCCCGCTCTTGCGGCTACAGCGTCTCGCTCACCATGTAGTTGAGTTGCTCCCACTCTTGCAGTGCAGCGATAGGCGGCTGCCACAGGACTCTTAAAATGACGGACGGCTCTTCGGTTTTGGGCCTGGTCCACTAAAATGGCCCTGGGACACCTTGGAACTCGGACGCTTGCCTGCTAGGGCTTGGGCTCCATTCTCGAAAGCGTCCCCTCAGCCGTGAAGATTCTACAAAAGTCTTGGGGGCCCTCGACTCCTGCAGGCTTCCGGTGGGGAGCGGCTGCCATGATTGCTCGCGGAATGACCACGACGGAGCCACGAGATGGTGGTGCTCTCATGCTGACGCCAGCTTCAGTCTGAATCATCCAGAAACAAGGTGGGGCTTTCATCGTTTGGGAAAAAAAAATGTTCTAAACCAATGAAAAGTGTTATTTTTAGGTCATATGACCAAGCCTTCCATCTTTAGGAAACCAAAAGTAAAATGAACCAATGAAAAGTTTTATAAACAAGTCACATGACCTGTTATGCGGCATAGGGCTACAAAAAGCGTAGAAAATCCGTTGGCACGTGAGGCGGCGTCAGTAGCGGACCGATGTGCGAATAGGCCGAAGGCAGCACAACGCGCCGAGATCCGGATGGCACCGAGTTAGTGTCCAGCAAGTTGCTGCACTGGTGTGGCTATCCTACAATGCTGCGCCAAAAGTCGGCGTGGGGCGTCCCATTGGCCTGTGAGGTCGCGTCAGTCAGTGGGGGCTGTGCATCTTCCCCAAGATGGAGGCTCCTCGGCTGCAGTGGAGCGCCCCTTAGCGTTTCACTCGCCGTCCAACTGAGTTGCGTCCGCACTTGCGGCTACAGTAGGCCGAAGGCAGCACAACGCGCCGAGATCCGGATGGCACCGAGGTGGTGTCCAGCAAATTGCCGCACTGGTGTGGCCATCCTACAATGCTGCGCCGAAAGACGGCGTGTCCAGCTGAGTTCCGGTCACTCTTGCGGTACAGTGACTCGAACGCGCCGAGATCCGGATGGCACCGAGGTGGTGTCCAGCAAGTTGCCGCACTGGTGTGGCCATCCTACAATGCTGCGCCGAAAGTCGGCGTGGGGTGCCCCGTTGGCTTATGAGGTGATGTCAGTAGTGGACCGATGTGTGAATAGGTCGGAACCACCACAAGGCGCCCTGCACTGTTGAGCCTTTTTCAATGCCTGTTTTTTGTTGTTTCCCCTCCATCAAAAACAAAAACATATATAAAACTGTGCAAAAATACAAAAAAATCAAAAAATGTTTAGAAAAGCAGTGCTTGTAAGACTGTCTGAAGCTTATTTGCACCTGCTGCAGCTTCACTATTGCCCTGGTGTGGCCAAAGATCGCCCATGACATCGGCGGCCGGCTCCCGAGGTCCGGCGGAACTTTTTTCCTTTTCCTTTCTGCTTCTTGTCCCACAATCCGTTTCACCTGAAGACACGACCAGGTCCCTGAATGTGTGCAGGGGGACGCTATTGATTGAATGAAAATGGCGGCTTGACACAAAGCTGACTCAAGCGTTGCTGTTGATGCTATACAGACAAAAATTGGTTTTCAGTTTGTACATTCTTCAGGATTTTTTTTTCCATCCAAGGTTGATTGAGAGTTTGTAGAAAAATGGCATCAGATTTTCCACATACTACTCTTCAACATTCTTCCTAAATGTAACAATGTGAGTCTCACTAGGAGAACAGCTGTTTATCTTTCCTTTCAAAATGCTGCCAACAATATTTTCTGAATGGAAGACACCATCTTGTAGCATAAAGGGCCGAAAGGGGTTCTGGTCTGGCCGATGGTTGGTGGAGACATTTTGACTATATCTTGGACCTGCCCGGCCTCGTCAAAATGGCGCCGGTATAAATGGGACTCGTAACTCCTTGTTGTGTACTGGTTGAACAACCTTGATATCACGAGATATGAATGCAGTTTTGATGCTCATGGCGGGCGGGGACGAGAATTGATTGAATATTTCGACATCCCTATTGATATTAAGTTCTGATGTGTTATTGATTACTGTACTATTGAAAGTTCGAATTAACGTCACCCATGGTACTTGCACGCAAATGTATACCTAGATAACTTTTTTGTAAGTGGCCCTGTCGTATTTTAATTACAAAATGTACGTCCACCGATTCCGCAACTGTTAGACACCTTAGTTCTTGCAACCTAATGGCTCGCTCGTTACGTTCCTCTATAATGTAAATGTCTCCTCATCATATACGATTTCAGTTTGCTCCGTGGCCGGCCCACGTGGTTATAGGCCCGTATTTGTATACTGACATTTTCACAATAAAGGTTTTTAAAACAAAACATGGTAGTAGTATTTACATTGGTAAAGTTTTTACTTTTAGTCACTGTTTTCGAATCAGTAAAAGGCAAGTGAAATAAAACAGTCCAATTACATGACGGATAAAAGGTATAATATGTAGGAACGCAGTAAAGATAAATGGTCAAGGGCAGTTGTGTTTTCCACTCCTGCAACATAAAGTGATCGATAAGAATCTGATAATCAGGCGTATCGGCGACTAAGACAGCAGGCCGAGTCTCTTTTACTCAACGGCTCCGTCATGGAACGAAGAAACGCCCTTTTTCTCGAAAAAGGAATATATTTTACTTGCAGGACAGTTGTAAATTTTCCGGGAAAGTACATTAGCCTGGAATATTATAACATATATGTTTTAAAAAAAAAAGTTCGAAATCAATAAAAAGCGTATTTTTTAGGTCATATGACCAAGCTTTTCATTATTAAAATAACAAAAGTAAAATGAACCAATAAAAAGTTTTATTACCAAGTCACATGACCTGTTATGCTTACGTTACGCGCTGCGCGCCGCGCCCCGGATCGCTTCCGGGTGCGCTAACGCGGCGTGTCATATAACGCATTACGCGACAACGTAGGTCAAGAATATAGTCAAAATGTCTCCACCAACCAGCGTTCGGAACACAACCCCTTTCAGCAGTCCAAAAAGTTCTGTTAAATGACAACAGAGGGGACAGGCAACAAGAACCATCAGTCAAAGAGGGGTGGGCAAGTTCTTCTCTACCGGGTCATGTTGGGGCGCTACCGGAACTGATCGAATTGGTAGTCTACAGTGTTTCTGGATGTTTCAGACTAAAGCTGGCGTCAGCATGAGAGCACTACCATCTCGTAGCTCCGTCGTGGCCATTCCACAAGCAAACATGGCAGCCGCTCCCCACCAGAAGCCTGTGGGAGTCGGGGGCCCCCAAGACTTTTGTAGAATCTTCACGGCTGAGGGGACACTTTCGAGAATGGGACCCAAGCCCTATCAGGGAAGCGTCCGAGTTCCAAGGTGTCCCAGGGCCATTTTAGTGGACCACGCCCAAATCTGAAGAGCCGGCCGCCATTTTGAGAGTCCTGTGGCAGTCGCTTATCGTTGCATCGCAAGAGCGGGAGCAACTCAACTACATGGTGAGCGAGACGCTGTAGTCGCAAGAGCGGGCGGTAAACAGCTGAATGGCGGAAGAGGCACAGTGTAGCAAAAGCGGGCGGAATGGCAACTAAAACGGTAAAGGGGCGCCCCACTACAGCGTGTCTTCAGGTCAAACAGATTGTGGGACAAAGTCCAGAATAGAAGAGTCATCAAAAGGCAAAAAGTTCCGCCGGACCCCGGGAGCCGGCTGCCTATGTCGGGGCGATCTCAGGCTACACCAGTGCTATACGACTTGGGGAGGGGGTCGGAGCCAAGCGTCTTCTCCGAGTCCGTGCCATCACACCGCCCCTCAGGGGCCTCCGTCAAGAGGTTTAGGGAGGTACCATATAACATTGTTTTCAAATGCAGTCAGGTCCACAAACGACACTCACTTACTTTGAGAATAGTGAAGCTGCAGTAGGTGGAAATAAGCTTCAGACAGTGTTACAAGCGCTGCTCAGAACTCTGAACTATGGCACCCAACATCCAGAACTTATGCCATTTGAGAATGGCAGTGACATTGAAGCAACTCAGGGACCAAAACCATTAACGTACTTTCACGTATGAAAATCTTACTTGGGGAGGGGGCAGGAGCGAAGCGCCCCCTCCCAGTCCGCGCCACCACACCGTATGTTGAAAATCTGAAGCCATCGTTCTACAAACTCAACCAACCTTGGATGGAAAAATCTAGAAAAATGTACAAAGTGAAAACCAGTTTTGGTCTGCATAGCATCAGTAGCAACGCTTGCTATCAGAGTGCATGAGTTTCATGCTCGATCGATTGAGCTAGCCGAATCGGGCAATAAAAAGTATAAAATAGTTATGTAAATAGTTATTTAATAAAATGTTTTACCCTGTTTCTTTGCTGGTGTGTTGTATATATTTTTAATATTTGCATAGGGTTTGTCGTTATTTTGGGCGGGGTGGGTGACGGAGCCGAGCTGTCTTGCAGCCCTCATGGTGTGGAGCTCAGTTCATCTCACTATTTTCGTATTTCTCATGAAAGGTTGTTCCTAATATTTCTATTTTAGCGAGGTCAAAAAGAGATCCAATTAGTGGCCTACTGATTTTGCTCGATTAATTTTATTTTTTTACACGATTTTTCATGATTTTTCACTATCTGCAAAGACTAAACAGAGTATTGCGACTTTGTGCTTGTTTGTAAATAGAGAATCAACCAAAGAGAATCAATTGTAAAACAGTAAATGCTTGGATAACAATCAATCAAATGGAGAGACTAGCAGGCACGACGGATTACAACGGGGGAAAAGGCCTGCGTTAACTACTCTTCACTATCTGCAAAGAGAGAGTACTACTAAGAGAAAAGAGGGGAGGGGGGCAGCGTTCAAAGCACATCAGCGTGCATAAACACGAAAAAGTTTTTACCTATCACGTACTTGACATTTTACAGCTTTTGATATTTGCTATTAAAAAACCAATGAAATTCACTGAAAAAACCATAGGTTATAGGCCATATATAGTTAGGAATTTGCATTTACAAAACCTTGAAAATTCACTGAAAAAACAATTGGTTATAGACCATATATAGTTAGGGATTAGCCTTTTCAAAACCTTATTTTACTCACACAAAACCATTGAAATTTCATATATAGTTAGTTCCACTAACTATATATCGCGCACCCGCAATCCACTGCTGATGATGTCACATATTACATCATTCATGACATGGTTAGTGACATCACTGATGACATCACATGATGTCAAGTGTTTATTGTTAAAGCACCACAAGGACTTTAAACTTAATTTAAATATCAGCATATAATTTTTCCATAAAATTTATGCTATAATATTTCCTACAGGAAATGTTACCCACACGAAACCCTTATACAAATGTACTCTTGTTTTTTGTAAAACACACGTTTAATGAAAAAACTACAAGGCCCACAATTCCTCATTTTTGTTTAATTGAGTGAATAGTATAAATTGTGGAAAGAGAAAAGGGACTCTTGTAGAACACTGCCGTGACCAAGAACGTTAGTTCGAAACGCGTAGGAGTTTTTGCTAAGAGACCTGAAATAAATCTATTGTGTTTAAGAAGAGTGCCGCGTCCTTGCATTTGTTCATGAATTACAAAGGAGACACGCTCCCGGTTTCCAAACGCGAGCTCCAACCAATGGAGTTCCCTCTGCTACGGGAACATTTGTGAGGAGTTTTTCAATACAGAGGTGAACCCGGCATCCTAGAACACAAGCACAAAGCCAAGAATATCGAGTGGTTTGCTGTGGATTCAAACCAGCGAACCGGAACATCAACAACGCACAGACGCCCTGGTCGAGCGCCGACGTGCTCAGTCGGAGGACGCGAACACAGTCGGGAGTCTCCCGGGTGAGTAAACGTGTGTTGAATGCAACGTAAATAATACCTGGATGCCGAGTGGGGTTTGAAAGTTTGGAAAAGCTGACATAGCTACAAACGAGTGATAAGCTAAATAGATAGAGTCACTGAACCCGTCTTTTCACGCAAAGGTCTCGCAAAACAGGAAATAAAATCCCGAATCCCAAAGACTATTGAACCCAGTTTTCCAAATATTTCCTACCACAAATATACTTAACAGTATAATCACACAGGAATACAAACAAAGTCAAAAAACATTGGTAAAGACAACAAAGATTACCAGAATGGAAGAGAGAACAACGCGAAGGATAGCCAAAGCGGAAACAATGTTTCAACGCAGTGACAACTCCAATGCTGCAAGTGCTGAGGGAGGTGGAGAAAAAACACCACAACAGAGCAGCACGACGATAAAACAGTTATTCATAAAATTGGAAAAACTAATGAGAAAGGAAATATCAAGGGGATGGGAGATCCTGACTCTGGAAAAATATGTAGAGTGCAACATGGTACCCAGAGGTCTCCGAATATATTTACTCTCCCCAAGCACCCAGACACAAAGCCCGAGATGCTGGAGGAATGATAATATGGACTGTTCAAAGAGGATGATGTTGATAATCATAAAATATGCCAAAAAAGAAGTTGAAGAGTTGATACAAAAAATAACAGACACTGAAAAAGAAATAACAGCGTTAAAAGAAGAGAATGCCACAACAAAAAAACTGAGAACTGAGATGAATAAGAATTTGGATAAACACGATGACGAGGTTCAAAAAAGAAAGGAACGCAAGTTTCATCGTGATGAGGATGACTACAAGTTTGGCACAATTCTAACCTTTGCACGAAAATTCGACTCTGCAAAAAAACAATGGGATGAAACAAAGAAGGGAACCACCCAACAAACCAGTGGATCAGAGTCAGAAATAAGTGATGGAGAACAAAGAGCGACAGGTATACGTAGGTTTTCTTTTTTAGAGGAACTAGAACTGTTGTACCATCAGCAGCAAACGCCCCAATACAATCCAAGTGGACGCGGACGAGGATTCCAGCGACAAAGAGCAAGAGGAAGGGGTACTTACTTCTCAGGAAGACAAAACGCAAAACCAGAAGAAGCCAAAAACACAGGAAACAGATACAACTTGAGATCGCGGCAAGTGAGAAGTTAAGTCGGAAAACCAAACAATCACCAAATTTGGTAATCAATTTGTCAAGATATAATCTCTCAAAAGAAGAAACAAATCTACTAAACAAGGGCCTATCATTTTGCCCTGAAACCCATCATGATGAAGTGGACACCAAAATTGACATATATAAATATGTGAGGAAACTGAAACTAAAGAAGTTTTTCAGCAAAACACCAAGAACAAAAGAAAGAATATCTGACCAATCCGCAGAAATAAATGCGAATCTAGAACAAACAACAATCAGTAATGAGTACAACATTGAGGACGTTCCCCATCTTCGAATTGCATATGAATTGGCAAATGAAGAAACTGGATCCCAAATAACTGCAACACAAATACTAAACGAGATGGAAATAGTGACAGACAAACACAAAAAAAACCCCTTTAAACCAAAATCGAAATTTTATCCAGTTCTCCATCCAGGCAACAAAATCGACCTTTTTCATGACCTTGTAATAGGAGACATAGAAAAAATGACAAACAACCACCCTCGGAAAAAGGAAAACTTGTCCAAAAAAGAAAGAGCAGCAATACAGACCTTGAAAAACAATGCCACTATTGAAATAAAACCAGCGGACAAAGGGGGAAACATCATCATAATGGATAAACAACATTATATAGAAGAAGCCCTCAGACAATTGACTGAAAAAGAAAATTATGAGCCCTTAAACAACAATCCAATCCCGGAACTTATAACAGAATTGGAGAAAAAGCTCAATACATGGAAACAAAATGGCCTTCTAACGGATGATGAAAAGAAATACTTAATGGTGGAAAATCCAATCACACCCACAATATATTTCTTACCTAAAGTACATAAGACACTCAATAAACCCCCTGGAAGACCTATAATATCCAGTTGTGGTAGTTTGTATGAGAATGTTGCAAACTATGTGGACTATTTTATTGCTCCGTTGGTTCCTACCCTAACATCTTATATAAAAGACTCTGGAGATTTCCTCAAAATCCTTATGAACACAGACTGGCATCCATCTTACTCACTGGTAACGATAGACGTGGTGTCGCTCTACACCTCCATCAGCCATGAAATTGGAATCAGAGCCATAGAGTTTTTTCTGAAACAAAGGCCCATAACAGAAAGAGAACATTCAAAAATGCTAACTGAGATGATCAGGATGTGTTTATATAACAATGTTTTTTTATTCAACCCAAAAATGTACCAGCAAAAGTGTGGAACAGCCATGGGAGTTTCCTTCTCTCCAAGCTATGCAAACCTCATGATGGGGTGGTGGGAGAGGAGCATAGCTTGGAGAGAAGAAAACGACCAACACATGGCCAAAGTAGCACTTTGGGTGCGGTTCATAGATGACCTGTTTCTCTTGTGGAAGGGAAGCACTTCTGAGTTTGAAACTTTTTTTGATGTCCTAAATACAAACGATGTTGGATTGAGTTCACTTACAACATCAGTCTGAAAGAAATTGAGTTCTTGGACATCAAAGTGTTTGTACATGATAACAAGATTGAGACAACCACCCACAGAAAAAAGACAGCAACAAACAGCATCCTGCACGGATTGAGTTTCCATCCCCAAAAACTGGTTAAAAGTATACCTTACGGTGAATTTCTCCGCATGAGAAGAAATTGCTCAACAGAACAGGAAATGGAGAAAAAGTTTGACGACACAAAAAACCGGTTTCTTGAAAGAGGTTACAAACATAGAGACATAACCATTGGGGAAGACAAAGCCAAATGCAAAACAAGATTGGAAACACTAAACCTGGAAAAAACAACCGTTGATTCGGAAGAAACTGAACAGCCAACAACAAGCAAACAAACAACAGAATATGAAGAAAGACCAAGAATGATTGCAACATATAACAAAGAAAGTTACAAAATTCAAAAAATTCTTGCAAAATATTGGCATATCTTAATGAAAGATCCAGATATTGGCAGTGACATTGGAACTGGCCCTTTAGTAACATATCGGAGAGCGCCAAATCTCTCAGACCATTTGGTACACAGCCATTTTTCATTGACAAAACAAAAAGACTGGCTCCAAAAAAGAAATATTGGATTTACCAAATGCAAGACGTGTAAAGCATGCAGAATAGGACAGAACACAACGGTCCTATCAGACCCTTCAGGCAAAGACTTCATAAACAAAACAAAAATAACTTGCGAATCCTCCTTTGTTGTATATATGCTCAGGTGCCAATGTGGAAAAGAGTACATTGGAAGTACCAAATGCCCTCTAAAGAAAAGAATTTTAGAACACATTCGGGCAATACAAAATAACGATAACACCTATGCCATGGCGAAACATCTGAGAACACACACTGGCAAAACTTGGCAAGACATTAAGTTTTTGGGACTAGCATCCATCCCCACCCAGGAGAGAGGGGGAGACAGACTTTTGAAATTGAGACGTTTGGAGTCGAAACTTATAATAAAGTTCAAAACAAGACAGCCGAGAGGGTTGAACGCAGACGAGGAAATGCATGTACACCTTTAAAGACTTTGATTATTGACTTTGACATAAATTCTGTGTGAAGGAATATTGAAAAGGCCTTAACGTTTAAATCATGGGGTCAAAGTGTGGGACGTAGGGCACTCAGCCCGTCTAACAAATCATAACGAAAATGTTATAAGATTGCCAGGTCCATGATGTCAAGTGTTTATTGTTAAAGCACCACAAGGACTTTAAACTTAATTTAAATATCAGCATATAATTTTTCCATAAAATTTATGCAATAATATTTCCTACAGGAAATGTTACCCACACGAAACCCTTATACAAATGTACTCTTGTTTTTTGTAAAACACACGATTAATGAAAAAACTACAAGGCCCACAATTCCTCATTTTTGTTTAATTAATAGTATAAATTGTGGAAAGAGAAAAGGGACTCTTGTAGAACACTGCTGTGACCAAGAACGTTAGTTCGAAACGCGTAGGAGTTTTTGCTAAGAGACCTGAAATAAATCTATCGTGTTTAAGAAGAGTGCCGCGTCCTTGCATTTGTTCATGAATATATATATATATATATATATTTATATATATATATATATATTACCTACTGGCGGTCGCCAGTAGGTATATATAGTTAGGATTTTTTCTCTATGGGACTTTTGAAAATTCTATGTCTAATGACTTTAGCGTTTGTGAACGGAATCGGCTGAAATTTTCAGGATAATGGCAGAAACTCACCAGGAGCAGAGTCGCCATCCCAGCCAGCGGAGCCGTCCCAGGAGCACCACCGCCGCCGACCTTGCTGCAGCTCCACTGTCGAGTACCTCCCCCCCTGCCGCAGCCTCACAACAACTGCGCTGCCGCCGAGTGGGGGTGAGGGAAAGACTACACCTTCCAGCAGCCTCCGCGACCGGAAGTCGCGTCGAGGCGGAGCGCGCCAGGAGGCGCTTAAAAGCAGCCTTCAATCATCAAAGCACTGGGTAATATCCAAATCGCCAGAAACTCACCAGGAGCAGAGTCGCCATCCCAGCCAGCGGAGCCGTCCCAGGAGCACCACCGCCGCCGACCTTGCTGCAGCTCCACTGTCGAGTACCTCCCCCCCCGCCGCAGCCTCACAACAACTGCGCTGCCGCCGAGTGGGGGTGAGGGAAAGACTACTCCTTCCAGCAGCCTCCGCGACCGGAAGTCGCGTCGAGGCGGAGCGCGCCAGGAGGCGCTTAAAAGCAGCCTTCAATCATCAAAGCACTGGGTAATATCCAAATCGCCAGAAACTCACCAGGAGCAGAGTCGCCATCCCAGCCAGCGGAGCCGTCCCAGGAGCACCACCGCCGCCGACCTTGCTGCAGCTCCACTGTCGAGTACCTCCCCCCCGCCGCAGCCTCACAACAACTGCGCTGCCGCCGAGTGGGGGTGAGGGAAAGACTACACCTTCCAGCAGCCTCCGCGACCGGAAGTCGCGTCGAGGCGGAGCGCGCCAGGAGGCGCTTAAAAGCAGCCTTCAACACCCGCGTCGCGGGAGCGCGCGGGGCAGCGCCGGGCTAAGCCCGGGCAAAGGGCGGGCCCTCTGTGGCCCTCCGGGGACCGAGGAGTCCGGGACGGGGCCACCCCCCTGAGATCCCGCCCAGCTGTCATCAACCAAGGTAAACGCCCAACGCCATTCTAAATCATCTGCACTCGCAAGCTATTACCTCTTTATTTAGCAATACTGCATACAATTGAAAATAACATCGTGAGGATGAGTAAAAGTCGAAATACCCCCGTGACCACAAGATCAGCTACCAGATTGAAAGATGTCACCAACAGCCCTCTTCCCACAATAACCGCCATAGACTTAATGCTACAAAAAACGATCAATGTCGTGGCGGATGCAATTCAGGACTCCGAAAGACGCCTCTCACTTACTCCAGATTTATGTTTCCCCGACCTTTCTTTACATACCACAGGTAACATAAATATTCTGGATAACACCATAAACTCTGAGGAGTCTATTTTAACGTTGTCATTTACAGGGCTTCCTAGTCCCCAAACAAGAGACAACACGCAAACAGCCTTGCTTATTTCACCTTCAGGCAACAGTAGGAATAATAGTCTTGCACCCACCGGTGAAAACAGCAGTAGCACCCACATGTCACCTATAGCTCACTTACACCCAGCAGCCCCTTCCTCGGGTGGTTTTACATCCACAACGACAAAACCGGTTACTAAAGTCAGTCGCTTGATAAAGAGCAAAACTAGGTCTACCGGCACACGAGGTAAATCCAAGTCATCTATTGCAAAAAAACAAAAATCTTACCCCAAGGCCAAACACCTCAGCTCAGCTAAAGATATTTGGTCTACATTTAGACTGGCTAAACCTGCCCCAGAGAAGGCGACCTTATGTCCTTTCATAAGCAGTCAAAACCCAGACCTGTTCTTAAATAAAGAGACGCCAGTACCCATAAACACATCTATACACACCATAACCAGGGCTGATCATACAATGATAAATACAAAATCACTTCTGAGTGACCTCGAAAGTTTGATTAAGTCCCTTCTGTTACCTATTAGTGAGAGAGTCCTCAACATTGAGAATGCCTTAGGGAAGTTTGAAAGGGCCCAAAATGACGCAACATCCACCTTGCTTAAAACATTGAAGGTATCACAACCAATCTCTTCCTTCACACCAGCCAGTAACTCCCTTACTTTGATTAACAATAAAAACCCCAGGGTAAAAAAAGCCATAGCTAACCCTACCCTCGCTAGTAAGCAAAACCAGCCAAAGACCCCTCTAACCACCCCAGCGACAACTCAAGATAGTGGTACTATCATATCCCACCCAGTGGCAGCCATTCCAAGTAGTTCTCAAACCTTACAAGATGCAGAGACAGAAGATTGTGAATGGGCCGCCGAAAGTTCCCCAATCATAATAGCAACTACCCAGGTAGAACAAACGAGACCAACCAAAAACCCCAAACAGGGCACATCTTTAAAACAACCAGGTGCTACCACGACAAAATCGATGGTAGTAAAGAGTCCACCTCATGTTAACCTCCCGCCTGAATGTAGCCCGTACACCATTGTAATGATTGGGGTACCTAAATTAACGGGGGATAGGGTAGAAACACATGGGGACCTAAAAAATAAGGTGAGCCATTGGCTCACAACTCATAGACCGATCCCTAAACATATCAATGGTCATATTGCACAGGTAAGAAGAGTAGACTGGGTGGGAAACAGATTTAAATCGACCGAGGGTGACTGTATAGTGGTAACCTTCAGGGATAGTCGTGCTGCTAGCTTTATAAGCAGCTGGAAAAGCGGTGTGACAAGTAGCTTGATCCGTACCATGGCTTTAAGTTACTTTTATCCAAATAACCATGGTCATTGTCGTACTCAAGTGCAGTCAACCTACGGACAGGAGGGGCTGCTTGAGCCAATAGCTGAAAATCAATCTGGGGCCTATACACTGCCTACTGGTCCATATACTCGAACAAATCACATTGACTATAGGCATGAACAGTCATGGCAGAGCAGACCTAACAACCATCCTGGTAGATATCAGGAGAGAAGCGAGCTTTTTACTCGTCCCCAGCAGCAGCTTTTCTCACATCCCCAATATTTAGACACGCAATATGGGGTACCTATTTCTAACAGGTATGATGCTTTCTATAATATCGACTACTTAGATGAGATCGATTGACAAATCGTATCTCCATCCTCCTACCCTATCGCTGTTGAGCCCCCAACTAAGGTAGTTCCCCTTTACAGAGTATCAAGCATGTGCCCAGAGTGCATAAGTGTTTCCTCCCCGGAGGCCAGTGAAGCGCCTGGGGTAGCTCCTTTAGTACAACTTAAAGAAAACACATCGAACGCGAGTGGGCGCAGCCACTCAGGTTCCACTAACTTAACTCAACACATAGTGCACAGTGGTGTAAAAAACCCTCTAACCGTTAGTAATGTATCGCAAGAACATTTAATAACGGATCATGGGGTTCAAGTAATCTCTCCTCCCGCAGATCAGGCCCTGATAGCAGGCTTGTGCCTCTCCGAACAACGCTCCATACATCTTTTATCTTGGAACACAGCCGGCTTAGCCGTTAAGGTTAATGATCCTGTGTGGTTAGCCTATGTAAAAAATTATACCATTCTATGCTTCCAAGAAACCTGGTTAGCAGACGAAAATGCTCACATTGAGGGCTTTCAAAGTTTTTTCTTACCAGCAACCCCATCAAATAGCGGAAGATCCAAAGGGGGCCTGGCAACTTACATAAGCCTTGCACTCAGCTGCCAGGTCACAATCAGAGCGTCGGACAACAAACATATTCAAATCTTAGTGCTCAGGAATGGTAAAAAGGCACTGACACTTATCAATTTTTATAATGCCGTGTTATCAAACAAGGAGTGTAACATTCTCAAACTACAAAACCTTTTAGAAACAAAAGCGGATAGCCTACCTCGAAACATCATTATTGCCGGAGACTTTAATGCTTATCCCTGTGGCAACCCTGAAACGACTCCTATTGGCCTTTTAGGCTGCAACAGGAGGTCTGGCTTTCATTTTGATCACTCGCCTCGAGGCACCAGTATCAATAACTTAATAGATGGAAGGAATCTAACCGGCGCAATGGCCACACTGGAGGACTCACACCAGTTCAATGTCCCCACGTACAAAGGCCACGGTAAAGGCTCCTATATAGACCACATATTCCTTTCAAGAGATCTAGTTGATTTAGCCACAGACTTTGAAATTTTAACAAGCATCTACAGCGACCATAACCCTTTGTCGATCAGGATTGGAGGTGACCTTTTTGATCAGAGGAAGCCACGACCTGATCACAGTGTTTTAAAACCCATCAACGGAAACCGTCGCCTGAAGTGGTCAAAGGTTAACAGCGATTCCTTGTATGATTCAATTACCACTAGCTGTGGTAATGACCTAGATCTTTGTGTTTCTCCATCTACTTTGCCCGAAGCGACTCTGATTGCCTTTGCTGCTGTTGTTGAGAAAATTGGCCAAATGTTGTCAGTTCCAATAAAGGGACATCATGAACACCAACCAGGGTGGTTCGATCAAGCCTGCTCAAAGGCCGGTCGAGACTTAAAAAAAGCACTCAAAGCTACCCCAAGAGACCCTGTTCTTATCAAGTCACTGCGATCTAACTACAAGACAGTCCTGGCAGCCCGGAAAAAAAAAGTAAAAGCCGGTGTTTGGGAGAAGCTATGTGATCCTGCAATTCTGGGTAATAGCTCCAAGTTCTGGAGCATTGTAAACAAACCTTTGTTTGATGTCCCCCTAAACTCCATTGTCGGGACTAATATACCGGAGGAAGAGTGGATGTTACATTACAGCACAATTTTTAAAAGTGATAATTCGCAAGCAGACTTTGTTTTTAAATCTTCTGACGAAAATGTATTGTGTTTCACAGTGGGGGAGGTAGAAAAGGGGATACAAGGATTAACCTGTAACAAAGCCCCTGGCCCCGATGGTATACCACCCGACCTATTTAAATCAAACATTTCCTTATGGGCACCAGTCATCACCGCAGTTGTAAATGCAGGTATTCTGGCTGGTTGCCCAAAAGCCTGGGGGTCCTCCACCATAGTTCCTGTTTTTAAGAAGGGTGATCGTGGTAGTGTTACATGTTATAGACCAATATCCCTGATTAACTCAGTCACAAAGGTGGTGGGGGGTATTATCCTAAACAGATTAACAGCTTGGGCCAATGATAACAACATACTGTCTCCAATACAATATGGGTTCAGACCAGGCCACTCCACGATAACCCAATGTCTGAACCTATATTTAATAAACAGTAAATACACCCTAGCAAGAAAAGGGACGATCCATATGGCCTTTATGGATTTATCGTCCGCGTTTGACTGCGTAGACAGAAGCAGGCTATGGGAGGTGCTGTTAAAAATGGGGGTGGAACAAAACCTGGTCAACCTTCTTGTGGACCTCCACTCGGACACAAGAGCAAACGTCCGTTACACCCATGACTTAAAGGTAACCAGAGATTTTAGAATAACTCGAGGTGTCAGACAAGGATGCATCCTTGCCCCTTTTCTTTTTAATCTTTATATTAATGAGTTGGAGGAGCACCTACTAAAAACTGGTACAGACTTTCCTTACATTGGCAAGAAGGGCATTCCGGTCCTACTATATGCGGACGACGCCGTGTTAATATCTAGAACGGCGCTCGGTCTCCAAATCTTGCTAGATTCTTTTAATGACTTCATGAACTCCCGTGGCCTGAGCATCAATAATTCAAAATCCTTCACAATGATGACAGGCGTATCTCCAAAAAAAGTATATCCTCACTCTGTAAACGGAGATAGAATACCCACTACAAAGACCTTCTCGTACCTTGGTGTTCTCTTTGACCACAAATTAACTTGGGCACCAGCAATACAAAAGAAAAAGGGCGAGGTAGTGCGGGCCAACGCAGCAATACTGGACTTCACTAGAAAAATGGGCAACAGTCCGGTGGCTGCTGTCTTGAAGCTATATCAAGCCAAAAGCACCGCAATTGCACGTTACGGAAGTGAAATATGGGGATCAGAATCACTAGGTGCCCTTGAAGTTACTGAGAATAACTTCTTAAAACAGGCCCTAAAGTTACCCAGGGGGACGGCCAACTTCCCGGTACATGAGGAACTTGGCATTCCACATCTAAGTGACAAGCTGGCCGTGAATCCCTTGTTATGCTGGCTGAATAGCTGGCTAAACACAGCCATACCTCTCACCAGAAACATTCTTCAAGAGGCACTACAGTGGGATGGTAGACTTAAGATCCCATGGTTAAAATACGTAAGAATGTGGCTTTTTGAATTAGGCCGACCAGATTTATTTTTATCCCCCGAAACAATAACAAAAACTGATGTAACCTTTGTAAGGAACACTTTTATGCTGTCCAGGTGCATGACACGGGAGGAAAATGAATACAAGAAAAGCAGTGTGAGACAGTATGCTCTAACCAAAACCTGTTTATATATGGAACCCTACTTGTCCTGGCCCATGTCCGGTTATGACCGTTTTTTATTAACAAGGTTCCGATTTAACATGTTCCATTTTTTATTAGCTGTACCAAGTGGAGCGCATAGAGGACAAGTGTTGCCAGCTTGCGGCTGCGACAATAAGTCTCCGCAAGATCTGGCACACTTTTTATTTTTCTGTCAGTTTTATACACTCCCCCGAAACCTGTTTTTAAAACCTTTACTTAAGCACCTGAATTTTGTACAATACAGACCTGCACTGTGTCACCTTCAAATGCTAAATAGCGAATGTACCATGTTTGTATGTAGTTTTTTAAAACTCGCAGTTAAATATAGAAAAAGCATGGAAGGGTAACTAACTCAGCTGCTGATTACACTCCCACTTCTAATGTATTTTATTCTTTTTAACCATATTATTGTGTATACGCTTGTGAATGTCTTGTTGTAATACTACTCTCCCCATTTTATTATTATTGTATGAATTAACTTGTATGAAATGCTCTTTTATGATTGTTACATGTAAACAATCGAATAAAGATATTCTATTCTATTCTATTCTAGTGAAAAAAGGTACATTCGAAATTTTTAAAGAGTAATTAAAGTTAAGGTAGCTCTGAAAAGAGCTTTTGGGTTCTGTGTAAGTTCTAGGTACTTATAAGTAGGTACCAATACACAGTCTTAAATTTTGTATGAAAACTCTGTTCCCCTCATCTGAGAAGTGCACGCCATCTCCTCTGTAGACATCTTGCATGTAGTAACGCAAGTTATTGTTGTAGATGCAGCCCATTCCATGGTCTCTCATGTAAGCTGAAACAGACTTATTTACATGCTTCCTCGATTTTTCAATTTGTGGACAAAATTGATTGGACCACCTCCATTTTTGTCTTTGGCATATATTGGAATATACCAAGGCAGTTTGAGGAAAAAGTGTCATCAATTGCTCAAAGGTGTCCTTTAAGAGCATTTCCAGACCTACCCTAGTCAAAATGCCCAAATCATTTCCTCCACAGTGCACTATTATGAGGTCAGGGTTTGGCAAATGCAAAAATGTTTTCACCAATGGTATCAATTGGTGACATCTCAATCCTCTTTGCCCAGTCCTAGAATCCAGACAGAAAACATGGCGAGAGGAGGTTCTGCTGCATTCAGATGAAGTGTGGGAATGAAATGGCAGTTGAAATAGTGGAGTTTGTAAAGAAAAAAAACTGTGGAGTTTGAGTGCTAATGATTCATTAGCAGTGATTGGTGGATTTTCATTGCTGAAAACAGAAAGTTAGGGTGCATGGATGTGTTCTTTGAAAGATGTAATTTCAATGGTTAATAAAAAATGATTTTATGAAAGATTGCAGTGGATTAGCAGGTGTACTGAGAGTTCAGAGTTCATTTGAAACATTGTTGTGTGAACTTGTAAACATGAGAGGTCTGGCAGGAGGTAGTTGCTATGGAAAAAGGGCAGAAAGGGCAGAGGGGGGAAGGGTGTTGATTTGAAAAAAGTGAGGGAAGAGTTTTGATTGGCTGACATGAGAGATATGTGTGATGAATATCAGCATTTATGTGCCTTTCTTGGTTGCAGTCTCCGGAGTGCATACCTTTTGTTCTGCTAAAGAAAAATTGGTGTGTTTCTGAGACTGTTTTGAAATTCAGAAAGCATTTGTTAAGGTGAGATATCGTTTCTTTATTTTAGATAGAGAGTAGTATGTTTTTTTGAGAAAATAAGAAAGCCAGCTGTGCATTTAAAATGATATTTTGAGTCAAGTGTTTGCATTATGTTTTCAAAGAAGATTTTGCATTCTTTTACAAATTGTAATTGCAGATAATGTAAAGTATTAGTACTGACAAGGTGTGGTTGTACATAGGAGCTGCGCTGTGTTTTCAAATTTTGATTAGAAAATCGTTTTTAAGGAAAAGGAATGCTTTAAAAATTTAAGAGAATTTATTTACTTGCGATGTGATTCCTGCAATGCGTTGCTTTTGCGGAACAAATGCATGATGCATCTGTGTTGTTTTTGCCCCATGGTGCTCCACAGTGTACATGTTAAAAGTGATGCATAAGTGGTGCAAGGGCCTTGTAAATACACCCCTATGTGTGCTTGGTCATTTTAAGTCACTTCCCCCTGGTGAAAGGGTATTCTAAATATGTCCTTATGTGTACTTTGCAATTTTAAGTCACTTCTCTCTGGTGCAAGTTCTTTGTAAATACGCCGTTATGTGTGCTTGGCCATTTCAAGCCATTTACCTCTGATGCAAGGCCAGGGCCTTGTAAATACGCTCTCATGTGTGCTTGTCCATTTCAAGTCACTTCCCCCTGGTGCAAGGTCCTTGTAAATACATCCCCATGTGCGCTTGGCCATTTCAAGTCACTTCCCCCTGGTGCAAGGTCCTTGTAAATACGTCCCTATGTGTGCTTGGCCATTTCAAGTCACTTCCCCCTGGTTCAAGGGCCTTGTAAATACGTCCCCATGTGTGTTTGGTCATTTGTAGTCACTTTCCCCGTGGTGCAAGGTCCTTGTAAATACGCCCCCATGTGTGCTTGGCTAATTTTGATTTTGATTGTTTGAGTTACATAGCCATGTTAAAAGTGATGGAAAAAAGGTGCAAGGGCCTTAAAAAAACGTTTCCATGTGTATTAGGGCATTTTAAGTCATTTTTCCATGAATGTAGGTATATAATTGTTTTACATAAAAGGTTTAAAAACGTTTTTTGAAATCAATTAGGTTTCTTGATATGTACTGCTAGTGTTTCATAGGTTGTTTGGGGCATATTTACAAGGCCTTTGAGTCCCTTTGATGTAATTTTTCCCATTTTAATTTAAGACATTTCCCCTGGAGCAAGGTCCTTGTAAATACGCTCCCATGTGTGCTTGGGTAATTTAAGTATTGATAGGGTGTGCTTCTACATAGGACGTAGACTACATCTGCACAATGAGATAACTATGCTGAAGAAATACAGGTGATGTGATTGTTAAATGTGCAAAAATATTTGCACGTTTTTCAATTATATCACTTGTGTTTCCTAACATTACGAATCATATTGTGCATATGAGGTTTAGTCGTGTTCAGGGAGATAGAGGAGGTCTGACCTTTGTTCAAGAGTGCAGTGGACATGATTCACTTCATTGGTAGGCTTGTACATGTATTATCACCTCTGTACTCTTCAACAAGCCTAAATTTCATTTGCAACCCTGAGTACGCCTCACCTCAAACAAACTTCTAGATATTCCACACCTTATCGTCATCCTGAATCAATAATTTAAAGTGTTAGGGGCAGATTTATGATGGCTGTGTGCCTCTTTTGTGCTACTGTTGCGTCACTTTTATAATGCTTAAAGTAAAAGGTGCCAGCAAGGGATTTGTTTACAAATCAAAGTTAAAACAGTGTAGTGAAGTCTATATTATTTAGACTTATCAGCTGAGCAGAACAGCAACTGTTCTTCGTATTTATTGTCTGTTTATGGACCTTAAAGAAGCTACCACACTAGCCCCAAATAAGTCAAACAAATTAAACAGATAACCAGCACTATTTGTGATTTTGCTCAATATATGAACTATTGGAACCAAAAAGGAAGATAAAGCAACACGCACAAGTTTGTTCTTCAAAGAAAATTATTATTTATATTCTTTTAAGTTCAAAATTGACAAATTGTGTAGGGTACACAATCAATGGAAATTGCATATATATCTTAAGTAAATGGAAATGACAAAACAAACCATTAATACATAAGAAAACAATCCAGTCTAACAAAATATATAAAATTGACTTCTTTTAAAAATAATAAATAGAAAGTCAAATGCAGGATGTTGACTTGGACTGGTGTGTCGACGTTTCGGTCTCAAAGGTGAAATCCAAAGACCATCATCAGGACAGTGAATTTAATGCAATGTAGTTGACCCTTATGGATGAAAATTAGGACAAGCTGTGAATAATGACAAGCCTCATGATGCATCGCATAACCGTGACGTATCGTCTCTGCAGCGCAAACAAAACCCGTAACGTAAGCGCGCCAGAGCACGCTTAAAGATATATATATATATTTTTTTAACCTTAATTAGACAAAATCCACACGTGCACATATCACAAACGTTCCAAAAACACAATATGTCGGACTCCCGTTACGCTGCCGGTTAGCTGCCTGGTTGGCGTACCGGGAAGCGCCTCTACCGCGAAAAATCACATTTTTTTTTCTTTTGCCCTGCGGGGAACTTCAATAGCCCCCTCATCAATCCTAGGGGTTTAGGAGGGGTCTACCTTAGCCCTTTCCTTCATTTACACCTTTTTTTTTCCACCTCTTGTCTCTCGATCCCACCGAGAGACAAGATGGCGGCCGCTCCAGACTGTTTACAATGTTAACAGCCAATCAGCTTCTCCTCAGACTCCCGTTACACTGCTGGTTAGCTGCCCGGTTAGCTGCCCGGTTCGCGTACCAAGACGCGTCTCTACGGCAAAAATATCGGATTTTGGTTTTTTTTGCCCCGCGTGGCTCTATATTATCCCCCTCATCAATCCTAGGGGGTCAGAAGGGGTCTACCTTGCCCCCTTTCCTTCATTTCCCCCTTTGTTTTGGCCTCCTCTTGTCTCTCAATCCTACCGAGAGACAAGATGGCGGCCGCTCCGGACTGTTTAGAATGTTGACAGACACCGGAGAGCCAATCAGCTTTGCTTCGCAAAGTTGTGTTACGCGAAAAGTACGCGAACCGGAGCGCTGCCCGGAGCGCTGTCACAGATATATATCTTATTTTGAACGTTAATTTCTCAAAATCCACTGGAGCACATATATTGAGACCTAGCAAAGGCACATCGGGCTAACAGTCCCTACAATTTTGCCAAGTTTCTTGTAAATCCATTCAGCTGTTCGAGCTAAAAGTGAGGCCAAACGCCCTATGGAAAAATGAATGGGAAAAACGCGTTTTGGGACCCCCCTTTTTTCTCGGCCCCCCCTTGACGAAACCCCCCCAAATTTTCAGGGGCTGATCAGAAACAAAATGTGCCATTTTCCTGAAAATTTCAGCCGATTCCGTCAACAAACGCCAAAGTTATTAGACATAGAATTTTCAAAAGTTCCATAGAGAAAAAATCCTAACTATATATACCTACTGGCGACCGCCAGTAGGTAATATATATATATATATATATATATATATATATATATATATATATATATATATATATATATATATATATATATATATATATATATATATATATGAGAAGCAGTTTTAACCCAGATTGGTGTCGGCGCTCTGTTGATGGCGTGGTGCAGTTTTCTACAACTGGGTTAGTCATTGGAATATCGCTCAGGGTTCCCAGCAGGGAAATGAAAACGCACTCTCTTGTCACAGTTTTTAGTTACATTGGTTTATTTCAGCAACCAGTACCCAACGCGTTTCGCTTCTTACAAAACTTGCTCACGGGATGTTTAGCAGGTTTCTAAGTCCTCCTTTTAAACACAGAGTCATATGACTTCCTGTGAAATTAATGGATGCATGCTGGTTAATGTAGTATCCACTACATATTTGTCACCAGTTTGCTCCATTCTGTGTCCTTATACAGTTTTTAACAGAAAGAAAAAAAGGAGGGTTGTGCATATGTTCGTGTGCAGACAAATTAATTAACTCTTTGGTGAGTTTGTTCATTTTGTCTCTCCAATGAGCCCATTGGATAAGTTATGTCATGTCACTTATTGCTGTTCCCAGATTTTGGATTCCGAATCAGCATTCTGGTCACACAGTCTTTTGCTGTGGTTGTTTTTTGTGTAGGTTTCCCTCTAGTGGGCTATTTCTCCTTGCTGAGTTCAAGGGTCCATTTCTGCATCCTGCTTGCCAAGAAAGTTAGAGGTGTACATAGAGTTCTTCAGTTAAGTTAAGACCTCTAGGTTCTAGGTTCCTGAAATTGATGATATGTTTGGACTCCTTGCGTCTCAGGTTTTTCAGGCGGTCACCACCTCGCTCCGTTAGTGGGACTTGTTCTATGGCACTGAATTTGAGTGATTCCCAATTGCTTTGATGTGCTTGTTCCATGTGTTTCGCCACTGCATAGGAACAATCTTTATTTGTTGTTGCCCTTGTATATATTTCTTTTTACAGGGGCATTCAATTAGATACACCACATATGTGCTTTTGCACATTAGATGTTGGGGTATTGTCCATTTCGTTCCTTTTCTGATTTTGATTTCTTTTGTTGGTTTTGCAATCTTGCACACTTTGCAGTGTCTACATGGAAAGAAGCCCTTTCTTTGTAGCCAATCAATTGTCGGTGTTTCTCTGAAATGGCTGTTAACTAGACGATCTCCCAGGTTTCACGTACGTCTGTAAGTTATGTTTGGGTGATCACCTATAATCTGTGCCAGGGTGGGGTCCATTATCAAAATATGGCCAGTGTTTCTGTATGATTTTTGACAACTTATTATTTTCCGCACTGTGTGTTGTTATTAGTCAGATCACGTCATTTTGTGTGTCATTTCTTACTTGCAGATTCTCCGATTTTTGCAGGAGTTCATTGCGATCCTGTTCAAGTGCTCTTTGTAGGCACTGTTCCACCACTTTACTGGGGTATCCCCTTGCTTTAAATGTGGTTACGGCATTTGTGCTATGTCACTGGAATTCCTCATCGTCCGAGCAATTTCGCCTGAATCGTAGGAATTCTCCATACCGAATACTCCATTTTAGTTTGTTATTGTGAAAACTCTCTCCATGGAGGACGGCGTTGGTGGCTGTTAGCTTATGGTGCAAGGTGGTTTGTATCTTCCCGTTTCTGATATAAATCTTTGTGTCCAGAAACGTTACCCTATCAGTACTGATTTCCATCGTGAATTTTAGATTGGTAGTGGTATTGTTCAGATTGTCAAAGTATGTGAGAAAGTCTTCCTTAGAGCCGTCCCAAATTATTAACAAATCGTCAATAAATCGAAGCCGCAAGATGATTTTCGTGCTCCCATGGTAATTGCTTGTATGCCAGGCCTGATGCTGTTCGAACCATCCCATGGTTAAGTTCGCATAGTTAGGCGAAAATGAAAAGCCCACGGCACAACCTTTTGTTTGTTTGTATATTTTTTTGTTGAACAAAAAGATGTTTTGGTTCAAACATAATAGGATCATTTCATTTAACATTTCATTGTGATCTTTATATTTGATGTTGCGTTTGGCAAGAAAGAATTTGCAGGCTTGTGTCCCTATTTGGTGTTCTATATTGGTGTATAACGACACCACGTCCATTGTAATCAATAGGTAATTGGGCGACCATGTAACGGATTCAAGTTTCTGTAGTAAGTCTGTTGTATCTTTCAAGTAGGCTGGCAGTTGTTTCATCAAGGGTGCTAGGAATTTATCAACGTAATTTGATATGGGCTCCATAAGTGAGTTTTTGCTGAGACGATCGGTCTCCCGGGAGGTTTTTGCTTGTCCTTATGCACCTTCGGGAGGTGGTAGAAGGTATGTACCACTGGGTTTTTGTTATCCAGGTATTTGAGTTCTTGATCATCAATTAGGCCCTGGGTGTGCCATTTGGATAGTTTTGATTGTAGTTTGAGTTGTAGTTCCTTGGTGGGGTCTTTGTCCAATTCTATATAACAATTTCTATCCTCCAACTGGCGTTGGGCCTCTGTAGCATATTCCACTTTTTCCATGATAACGATGTTTCCACCTTTATCTGCAGGTTTTATCTCTACTGTCGGATCCATTCAATTGTGCCATTTGTGATTTGGTTAAGTTATGTTTGTTCTTATTCGGCTGTGGTTTGTACAGATCTTCCACCACTAGTTCTTGGAAGAGATCAATTTTGTTACCTGCTGGGAGTTGTGGGTTAAATCTTGATTTGGTCCTGAGGCCACTCTCACTGGCCCCCTGGGTTAGCAATGTCTCTTCCGGGGTCAATAATGCTTCTTCCTCTTGGGAGAGAGTAGTTGCTCCCATTGTTACAAGCGTCTGTAGACCACTTATGTCTTCTGCCAGTAATTGTTCAGTATGTTTCCCACTTATGGTCTTTGTATCTTTCTTTGGTTTCTCCGCATAGATCTTTGTCAATTTTAACATTCTGGTATATTTGTATATATCAATTCTTACTTGAGTTGTATTAATATGGAAAGTAGGACAAAAATTCAAACCTCTCGTGAGGATGTTGGTTTTCATTTCTGTAAGTTCTCTTTTTGAGAGGTTGATGATATTCGGTTCTTGTTGGGTTTCGTCTATAGCGCTCACTTGTGTGGCTGTCTGAGATGATTTTTTGACCATGTGTCCTCCCGTGGTGTTGTGTTGGCCCCTTTGGCCTCTTCGTGTTTGTCTCCTCTTCCCCGTCTTCGTCCTCCTCTGCCTCTGCCCCTTTGCGGTTGGTCTTTTTTCTTCTGTTGATTTTCCACTGCTTTTCGCATCTCTATTAAAAAGTTGTTTTTTTTTCCTGTGCCTGTCAAGTGTTTGCTGCTTCAGTTTCACTCCCTTCCAGACTGGAGAGTGAATCAAAGCTCGATGTTTCGTCTCCTGGTGTTGTTTGGCGTTGGGCGGGCTTTTGTCATGTTTTTTCCTAAACGTGAAAATACGTCCCTCCTCAAAATCTGCCTTATCTCGTAGGAATTTAAATTGTTTTCTCATTTTAACTCTTCCTTCATGTCTCTCGAGATTTTTGGTGATTTCTGCTTTTAATTTCAGCAGTTCCTCATCTAGAACTAATGAGTTTACTTCATTCTCCAGTGTTTTCAGTTCACTTTTAATTTGTTTGACAGTCTTTTCGAGGTATTTGATCAGTATTGCCATAAGGCCCATTACGAGTCTAGTAGGTGTTCACCCCACTCTTGGAGAAGTTCAGAGCAGGTATCTTGGTGGCTGGGCATGAGTGTTAGCCGGAGTCCTCTCGGTATCCGTCTTGCTTCGACATATTTTTTCAAAGTAAGAAGCTCCCACCATTTGTTAATCTCACGTTTTGAGAGGCGTTCCCAAAGCCTGAGCTTGTCTTTGTTGGTATTTGAGGATGTAGGTACTTGGCCCCTTTCCCTGCGTGTTGTAGTCGGTGTGACACCTGAGAATAGTTCATCAATGTCTACAATTCTTTTAGCATCTATTTGCTCCATGGTTGTGATATTAGTATATCTTTTTGTCAAACCACTGTATTCTGTGACGAGCCCTTCACTTTTCCCAATGCACGAGTGTGTATTGCTTGATGTTACACCATTCGGCAAGTTTTCCCAAATAACACCCCTGCAGGTTGGTGGGGAATAATGGGTGTGATTTATTAGAGTGAATTCAACTCTAATTGGGCGCTAGATCCGCGTTTCGGTGCTCGTTGACTGTGGGTAAATGTCAGTTATTTATCGCAAGTTAAAGGAAAACGGTCTTACCGGTTTCTTCGTATAATTCGTGGGCGTTCAGTGCTGTTATTCCGCTGCGGGATTAGTGGCGGATGCCTTTTGTTCATGTATGTCGGAGAGATTCTCGACCCGCTTCTTGCTTAACTGGGCGTGTCTCCGATATTTGATGTTTTTTCAGGCTCCGCTCTTCACCGCATGCAGTTTCTGAGATTGCCGAGCTCCGCCTGATCCTTCTCTCTTTTTCTTCCTGGGATTTTGGGCTCACGCTGCAGAGAGGTGTATAAAGGGGCATGGGCTCTGAACACCACTCTGCAAAGCAGCTCCCTGGCACATACTGGAGGTACCTGGTGGGCTAGTTGGCCCCCAGGGACCCTCAAGATTGAAGAGGAATTAATTCCTCAACTGAAAATGCACCACAGGGTGCTGGAAGGGGGTGGGGCCTGAGGTGGCATGTCTGCAAACACGCACTGTGGCACATTTTAAGTTGCAAAATGGATTCCTTCTCAATCCAGGGTGAAAGCCGCGAGTCTCCCGCCCTGCCTCAGCAAACTACAGTGTCCTGGGGCTGGGCACCTCGAGACACTGCAAGAGCTGGCCCTGGGGGGTGGCAGTGGATGTTCTTTCTTTAAAAACTGAAATTCCTCATTTGATATGAGATTGCCACTTCTCCACGCAATTAACTTCAAACTTTGGTCCTGCCATGCTGATCTTATTACTGAGAAATTGCTCTTTTTATAACATAAGGGATCCTGCAGTTTCGATTTGGCTTCGCTTATGTACATTTGGCATGGCCATAGAACAATATTCCTGCCCTTGTAGGCTTGTCGTGCAATGACATTTTTATAGGCATCCAATTTCTCGATCAAATTGTTATAATTTTGATTTTTCTTGTTAATTGTTACATGTTTTTTATTCGTGGCAATATATAGTTTCTTCAAATCCTTATCTAATAATTCCTGATACACATCTAATTTGTCATGGGTCATCACCGGTTGAAAAACAGATCTTGGTCTAAATGGAGTTCTGCAAATTCCCATATCCTCCCAGAGGCTGTTGTTGACAAATTTGTTGATGTTTCCGACTCTTTTTGTAATGCCCAAATAGCATCAAAAGTTGTGCGATCTCCTGCCAGCAGTAACAATGGACTACTCAGTTGTTCTATCTGATTCTTCCTATTGGGTTGTAACAAGAAGAATTTACTCAACTTGAATTTCCTCACAAACCTATATGCATCCATCCTGGTATCCGCATAATTAAAGTCACAGGGTGGGCAATATGACAGCCCTAAGCATATATATATATATATATATATATATATATATATATATATATATATTACCTACTGGCGGTCGCCATTAGGTAGTTATAGTTAGGACCTATTTTCCATAGGAAATCCACAACATTCTATTTGGAATAACTTTTGCGCCGGTGGACGAATCGTCACGAATTGCTCCGCTCCTTCCCTAAAAGTTTGGGGTTGATTCGTCAAGTGGGGGCGAGAAAAAAGGGGGGTCCCAAACACCTTTTCCCCATGCAATTTTCCATAGGGACCTTTAGCCAGGGCTACAGCCCGAACGGCTGAACAGAATTACACCAAATTTGGCAGAGAGGTAGAGTTCGGTTGGCAGCTTGTGTTTTTTGTTAAGTGATGTAAATCCGTTCAGTAGTTCCTGAAAAAATCAAAAGTAAAATCATATTAATATCTAGAGATGAAGTACTGCACGCGTACGGAAATCCGTACAATTATGAGCACGAGCTGCATGCTGATTGGATGTCAACTGTCTGTCAACACTCCAAACCAGGAAATGTTGGCAGCCATCTGGTGCCTCGGTAGAAGCGAGTCACAAGAAAACAGTAAAACAAAGTTGAAAAATAAGGAAAGGGGCAGTGTAGAAACATCCTGACCTTCTTGGCCTGCTCAGGGGGTCTCACATGGATCTTTAGACACCAATTAATTTATTTGTTTTAAATAAGAAATCGCGGGGTACGCATATGGTACCCGTATAGTACGCATGCGCGGTGAAAAAGGCAAAACAAGCTAGAAGTCTGTTTTATTCTTGATTAGCCTCCGGGGGACAAATCTCGGGGGCAATTTTTTCCATAATGGGGTGCTTGTAAGGTCCCCCGCAGCCCCGGGACTGCCACCCCCTCGGGGTTTTTATTTTTTAAATGTATGTTTTCAGCTCCCCCGTACATGCCCGGGGGACCGCTACCTTCCTGGGGCAGTAATATGTAAAATGACCTTTCAGCCCCGGGGACCTGCACCCCCTGGGGCTTTTTAAATTTGGGAGGGGGTCGCGTGGCTTCCCTCCTGGAGCCCTTGCGGGCCATGGGGACCACCACCTCCCAGGGCCGGCTCCTGTAGTGTCTCGGGGTGCCTACCCCGGGACACTGCTGTTTGCTGTTTGCTGTGGTAGGGCGGGAGCGTCGCTGTTCCCACTTTACCACAGCAAACCACTTTCCTGTTGAAAGAGAGAGCAAGTTAATCTGCTCTCTCTTTCAAGTAGGAAAGCAGATTGGTTTTCGTTAGAGAGAGCAGCATGTAAGCTGCTGTCTCTGACAAAGCAATGCCGGCTCTCGAAGGACGTGGGAGGATCGTGGGGGCATTGGGGCTAAAATTAAAACAGTTCTTTTTGAGAACTAACTTTACTGGTAAAAAAGAGCTATATTTCTATCTTAGTATGTGAAACTTTCCGTATTTTTTTGGGCACCAGTTGTACTCTCTATGCATGAGTGGCCTGTGACCTGTGGGAGCTTGCTGTTGCGTCTGCGCTGGAGAGGCGCTTCTGCTCTGTTCTTGCTCCACCCCCCCCCCGCTGCTGCTCACCGGAACAACTGCAGCTGTTGAGCGGGGGGGACTACATTGCCCATAACCACCAGCGCGTCTATCGCGCAACACAACACGCCCACCTGAGCGCCCGGAGGCGCACAAAAGGCACGTGTGACCTACGCGCCGCGGGACGCCCTGAGGGCTACGGCCGTCCAAGGCCAGACAAGACTGGACTGGACCACCCCTCTATCAACATTATTTCTGGGTCAGACTTTTTGGACATTTTCTTATAAATTTGATGTGGTCACGAGACTCTGACTCTGATGGTACGGAATTCTGGAGGAAAGGGGAAATGTGGGACAAGTACACCAGGGGAGTCCTAACCGGGACTTTGGATGACTTCTTTATAGGAGCGATTCAGAAAAGGGGGTGGTGATGAACAAAGTGTCTGAATTAAGCAGACCACTCTTACCCAGTCCAAAGATCAGGGCTTGATCCATCACCGTTATTTATCTCACTGCACCATCCCAGCTCAGAACCTGGCTATATGCAAATCAGTCTGTCCCTGGCCCAGTGCATCATGGGAACAGGGCAGACTAAACTACCAAGCCAATTCTTCACCAGAAAGGAGACAAGCTACCGGGGACCGGTTTCTGGCATTTCAGCCGTCTTCGGCCCGGCTTGCTTGAATCCTGATGGTGCAGTGAGAAAGGGACTCATGTCTGAGTATACCCTGCCACACCTATAGTGGCCAAAAACGATTCAGAAAAGGGGGTGGTGATGAACAAAGTGTCTGAATTAAGCAGACCACTCTTACCCAGTCCAAAGATCAGGGCTTAATCCATCACCGTTATCTATCTCACTGCACCATCCCAGCTCAGAACCTGGCTATATGCAAATCAGTCTGTCCCTGGCCCAGTGCATCATGGGAACAGGGCAGACTAAACTACCAAGCCAATTCTTCACCAGAAAGGAGACAAGCTACCGGGGACCGGTTTCTGGCATTTCACCCGTCTTCGGCCCGGCTTGCTTGAATCCTGATGGTGCAGTGAGAAAGGGACTCATGTCTGAGTATACCCTGCCACACCTATAGTGGCCAAAAACGATTCAGAAAAGGGGGTGGTGATGAACAAAGTGTCTGAATTAAGCAGACCACTCTTACCCAGTCCAAAGATCAGGGCTTGATCCATCACCATTATTTATCTCACTGCACCATCCCAGCTCAGAACCTGGCTATATGCAAATCAGTCTGTCCCTGGCCCAGTGCATCATGGGAACAGGGCAGACTAAACTACCAAGCCAATTCTTCACCAGAAAGGAGACAAGCTACCGGGGACCGGTTTCTGGCATTTCAGCCGTCTTCGGCCCGGCTTGCTTGAATCCTGATGGTGCAGTGAGAAAGGGACTCATGTCTGAGTATACCCTGCCACACCTATAGTGGCCAAAAACGATTCAGAAAAGGGGGTGGTGATGAACAAAGTGTCTGAATTAAGCAGACCACTCTTACCCAGTCCAAAGATCAGGGCTTGATCCATCACCGTTATTTATCTCACTGCACCATCCCAGCTCAGAACCTGGCTATATGCAAATCAGTCTGTCCCTGGCCCAGTGCATCATGGGAACAGGGCAGACTAAACTACCAAGCCAATTCTTCACCAGAAAGGAGACAAGCTACCGGGGACCGGTTTCTGGCATTTCAGCCGACTTCGGCCCGGCTTGCATGAATCCTGATGGTACAGTGAGAAAGGGACTCATGTCTGAGTATACCCTGCCACACCTATAGTGGCCAAAAACGATTCAGAAAAGACTAATTTGCATATAGCCAGGTTCTGAGCTGGGATGGTGCAGTGAGCTCAAAAACGGTGTTGGATCTAGCCCTGATCTCTTGACTGGGTGAGAGTATTCTGCTTAATTCAGGAACTCTGTCCATCACCACCCCTTGTTGTTTAATTATTTTGTCCACCATAAGCGTGGAAGGGTATACTCAGATGTGAGTCCCTTGCTCATTGCACCATCAGGATTCAAGCAAGCCGGGCCGAAGACGGCTGTAATGCCAGAAACCGGTCCCCGGAAGCTTGTTTCCTTCCCAGTGAAAGAATTGGCTTGGTAGTTTGGTTTGCCCTGTTCCCATCATGCACTGGGACAGGAACAGACTAATTTGCATATAGCCAGGTTCTGAGCTGGGATGGTGCAGTGAGCTAAAAAACGGTGTTGGATCTAGCCCTGATCTCTTGACTGGGTGAGAGTATTCTGCTTAATTAAGAAACTCTGTCCATCACCACCCCTTGTTGTTTAATTATTTTGTCCACCATAAGCATGGAAGGGTATACTCAGATGTGAGTCCCTTGCTCATTGCACCATCAGGATTCAAGCAAGCCGGGCCGAAGACGGCTGTAATGCCAGAAACCGGTCCCCGGAAGCTTGTTTCCTTCCCAGTGAAAGAATTGGCTTGGTAGTTTGGTTTGCCCTGTTCTCATCATGCACTGGGACAGGAACAGACTACTTTGCATATAGCCAGGTTCTGAGCTGGGATGGTGAAGTGAGCTAAAAAACGGTGTTGGATCTAGCCCTGATCTCTTGACTGGGTGAGAGTATTCTGCTTAATTCAGAAACTCTGTCCATCACCACCCCTTGTTGTTTAATTATTTTGTCCACCATAAGCGTGGAAGGGTATACTCAGATGTGAGTCCCTTGCTCATTGCACCATCAGGATTCAAGCAAGCCGGGCCGAAGACGGCTGTAATGCCAGAAACCGGTCCCCGGAAGCTTGTTTCCTTCCCAGTGAAAGAATTGGCTTGGTAGTTTGGTTTGCCCTGTTCCCATCATGCACTGGGACAGGAACAGACTAATTTGCATATAGCCAGGTTCTGAGCTGGGATGGTGCAGTGAGCTAAAAAGCAGTGTTGGATCTAGCCCTGATCTCTTGACTGGGTGAGAGTATTCTGCTTAATTCAGAAACTCTGTCCATCACCACCCCTTGTTGTTTAATTATTTTGTCCACCATAAGCGTGGAAGGGTATACTCAGATGTGAGTCCCTTGCTCATTGCACCATCAGGATTCAAGCAAGCCGGGCCGAAGACAGCTGTAATGCCAGAAACCGGTCCCCGGAAGCTTGTTTCCTTCCCAGTGAAAGAATTGGCTTGGTAGTTTGGTTTGCCCTGTTCCCATCATGCACTGGGACAGGAACAGACTAATTTGCATATAGCCAGGTTCTGAGCTGGGATGGTGCAGTGAGCTAAAAAACGGTGTTGGATCTAGCCCTGATCTCTTGACTGGGTGAGAGTATTCTGCTTAATTCAGAAACTCTGTCCATCACCACCCCTTGTTGTTTAATTATTTTGTCCACCATAAGCGTGGAAGGGTATACTCAGATGTGAGTCCCTTGCTCATTGCACCATCAGGATTCAAGCAAGCCGGGCCGAAGACGGCTGTAATGCCAGAAACTGGTCCCCGGAAGCTTGTTTCCTTCCCAGTGAAAGAATTGGCTTGGTAGTTTGGTTTGCCCTGTTCCCATCATGCAATGGGACAGGAACAGACTAATTTGCATATAGCCAGGTTCTGAGCTGGGATGGTGCAGTGAGCTAAAAAACGGTGTTGGATCTAGCCCTGATCTCTTGACTGGGTGAGAGTATTCTGCTTAATTCAGAAACTCTGTCCATCACCACACCTTGTTGTTTAATTATTTTGTCCACCATAAGCGTGGAAGGGTATACTCAGATGTGAGTCCCTTGCTCATTGCACCATCAGGATTCAAGCAAGCCGGGCCGAAGACGGCTGTAATGCCAGAAACCGGTCCCGGAAGCTTGTTTCCTTCCCAGTGAAAGAATTGGCTTGGTAGTTTGGTTTGCCCTGTTCCCATCATGCACTGGGACAGGAACAGAATAATTTGCATATAGCCAGGTTCTGAGCTGGGATGGTCCAGTGAGCTAAAAAACGGTGTTGGATCTAGCCCTGATCTCTTGACTGGGTGAGAGTATTCTGCTTAATTCAGAAACTCTGTCCATCACCACCCCTTGTTGTTTAATTATTTCTTTATA